>NC_143562.1:63070227-63375000 GCF_054136105.1 Typopeltis vanoorti
CATGTTGAAATCTTCGTTCTAACAAAGGCAGTCTTGATCATTAATTTCACTTACATGACTGTAGTTTGTTAAATGGTAGGCTTGTTTTGTTTACGTGTGAAATAAATACGACTGCTTCTCTGTCTTGTGTTTTTTACCAAGCAAATTTTTTGCAATATTTTATTCTCTTGCCAACATCTGTCTAATTTGATTTCGATATAGCTCTTTGTAGTCAGCATGTTATGTATCCTGGCATAATACTAGACATGCGAAGATTGATTTAATGGTAATTCACTGTTTTAATAATAAACTGTAAATAGTTTTTGCGATAACTGAAAACCTTCATTCTTTGATTAACTAAGAAAATTATTCAAATAAATATGAAAGTTTTAAGTTTCAATTTTTAGCCTATTTTTGCAAGCAAGACAGTCTTATCAGATCGGATCGCCATTGTTTTTCCTACGCTCAACCTGAAAATAACAATAATAATAATAAAAAAGAACGATCTGTAGAATCATAGCATGTCTAATATCTTAACCCAAAAATTTCATGCCCCGAATTGTGGCAGGGCAATTCCTATCATAATAATATCGGATCCATACCAGTTATTTTTATATTTTTAATGGAATTGAGAATTGAAAATGCGATGCAAGTACAGTATAGTGATAGCATCCAATAAAATTTAATCCCCCCCCCCCAATAAAAAAGTGATATAGGGGTTAGGAAGCACGAAAAATAGACCTCGCGCGATTGTGAGCTTTGTGGATTCCGCTAATAAAAAAATTACCGCATATTTCTAAAAGACAAGTACTGTATTATATAAGTAAGAGTATGTTGATATAAAATTTATGAATTTTTTAAATTTTAAATAAAAATAGTATTAATAAACAAATTGCATCTAATGTGATTAAAGAAGCAATTCTTTTAATAAATTATCAAGGCATATGAAAGCAATTTAAAGTAGAAAGTTGTTCATCGTATTAATACGTGCACGTGCACACACACACACACACACACACACACACACACACACACACACACACACACACACACACACACACACACACACACACACACACACACACACACACACACACACACACACACACACACACACACACACACACACACACACACACACACACACAAAATAAAAAATAAATTAAAGCATTATTGCCGATGTAAGAGATGAATAACATTTGGTAATGAAGCGTAGCGGCCATAACTCCAGAAATTTTAGTCCTATCATTATTATTATTTTTTATCCGTTCTTTTTATCCGGAAAATATGTAATCAGAACCAAAGGAACACTGAAAATGGCGAAAGAACATCCGTGACATTCGTTTCAATGAGATTGATTGTGAAACTGAAATTAAAAAGTTCTTGATCAATAGCGAAGAAAGAGGAACTCCAAAACTCATTTAAGAAGAGCGAAGAATTGTGGCAATTTTATTGGAAAATAAGCTTACTTTTTATTGTAGTTGTTGTTTCTCGTGTACGGATATTAATGTAGCCCGCTTGTACATCCAGGGGAAGGGCATCTAGGAATACGGTGTTTTCTCCGATACTTCCCTAGGTACTAGTTTAAATTATTGCAAAAAAAAAGTTATAATAAACTCTCCATATATGTATGCTGTTCAATTTCAGCTAAGAATTTAAAAAAAAAAAAAAAAATCTTTGCATTGAGTAAGAAAAAAAGACTGCAATACACTCACTTACATGCAAAAATTTTTTCTTCCTCCCCTTCTTCCTTTTTTGTTACTGCTATTGAAGAGAAAAGAGAAATTATCTGGTATCGTTACATATGCAGGAAAAGACAGAATGTGTTGTTATTTGAAATACTTTTTTTTTTCTCTTCAAAGCACAAATTTATATGAAATACTGCATCTGCTTTAATTTATTTTCTTGAAATTTTTTCTAGAATATTCGGTGGACTACAGAAATATATCCTACAAATAAAATAAAATAAAAATTAGCAATATATAGCTTAAAAATATCATCAACGTAATTTCGTATGTATAATTTTTGTTTATATAATTTTCGTATGTATAATTTTTGTTTATATAATTTTCGTATGTATAATTTTCATAATATTAAAAGTAAGAAGACAGTTTTGTCACTGATAAGTTTATCACCAGAATAAGGACGATTTTGTACGAAGGATGTTTTTTTAAAAAAATAATAAATAAATAAAAAAAGAAAGAAAATTAAAAAAAAAAAAAACATTTCTACGTTACTATTGTTACTATGAAACTCATCAAAGGGTTTCAGTTCACAGAAATATTTCCAGGTTGTGAATAGTTATGAAGCCACAAAGGACACATTTTTCTGGTGTTATCTTTCTTTGCTCCAATGATTATCGAGTGATTGGAGAAGAATGCCAATTTCATTAATCATCAAAGGTGTGTAAACAATGATAGCGGACTTTTTATGAGCGTGATCAATCAAGCGCTTTGAAAATGCTTTTAAACTCTTTCAAAAATGGCGTTTTCGCTTAATCACCGGACGACGGTAGCTAATAGACGTCATTCAAGACTTTATAGTATGTAATGGAATACCAGATAAAATATCGCGTGTGATTTTGGGGTTCCATTCAGTGCACGCCGGCTTTAATAGAAGAGCCTAAATTTCCAGTGAGCTCAGATTTTTAATAGCTCTAATAGATAACGTTTGCACTTTTCGAAATAGAATTTTTTTCCCCAAAGGTCACGTGACTCTCGTGTAAAGAATTGATCTAATAAATCTTGTATATAATGATCGCTAATGCACAGTGACAGTCTTTTGAGAATTTTAATAAAAACCACAACTTATTAATGAGGTCAGGACTCTGTATAGGTGCCTTATGAAAGATTTAGCTCTGAATATTTTGGAAAAATAGTTACTAATATAAATATAATAATCGTCTTACGTTTTCTAAGAACTTGCACAGCAGATGACTGTTGATGAAAGAAAATATATTATTATTGCTCCAGTCACTGAGAGAGCAGCAACTGTCTATAAAGTGGCAGTGATTGACGTTGACTTACATAATTACCTACTATTTGCTTTTCTTACCTCGATTATCTATGTATATTGGATTATCTTCTGTAATAGAACCACTAGGAGATAATCGTTAACGTAAGAAGCTCGAGAGTAACTTAATTCGTATTGAATTAACTAACTAAATAAAATATAGACACAAATTCTCTGACAATCGCTTCTTTCAGAAGGATAGGCAACATTTCTCTTTTTCTTTGATTGACACTTTCCATTTCCTTGACATGAATCCAGGTTTTCGAATTATTTCAACTTTTTATTCTTATTTAATTATTTTTCTGCTTTCCTTTAATAAATTTCATCTAAGATATATATACTATGTTCAAATAGTGCTTCCTAATTACACACTAGTGTTTAAGTTGTGTTTATTGGCCATATTAGTCTAAAAAGTCTTTATGGTTGACACTCCAATTTTACTTTACTGCAAAAGATTATCCAAATGAGGATGAGGAAAAACTATTAAAAAATGCATATTTTTTTAAGAATGTGAGAGATAACTTTCTGTGACGTTCATTAAGTACAATCTCATAATTTGATGCATAATTTTACCTATACGTTATGGTCGAATACATTATACTGTATGCATTTTAAGTTTATTAAAAATGCATTAACACATGAATGGAAAGTGCTGAAAAAATCGAGAGTCACACGAAACATCACAGAAATATTTGTTCTTTTTAGCGAATAGTAAGGAATCTTACTATTCGCTAAAAAGTAAGATTCCTCTCTCTCTTGCTTCTCTTGTCAATCTCTCTCTCCCCCTGCTGCGTCACTGTTCTTTGTGATCAAAGGATTTGTTTTCTAAAATCAAAATCACTCTATAATTGATTTCGTGAATGGCAAACTGGAATAATTGCCTTTAAACGGTGGCAGACGCTAATAGATCAATAACAACATTAGACATCGAAAAATACCGGTAACACTTTTTTTCCTTTTTTTTTTTTTTTTTTTTTTTTTTTAAAGAAAGAATAGAAGAAAGTCACTTAAATGTTCGTGAACATATAACTTCGCAGAATAAAAGTAAAGAAAATATAATTAAAAAAATCACATAGAAAGAATTATGAATATCTGGCTTACTAAAAGGGGCTTGCACACTTTTTGCTTGCACAGTTCCCGTAAGAAAATAAACCACAATTTTAGCATGTCAGCATTTGTTTTCTATTTATGAACACATAATTTCTAAGAAATACATGAAATCAGGCATTCAGCGCCATCCACTTTTGCGGACATATTTAATTGGACAATAGCTTAAAGTAAAATATAAGTAATACGTGGAAATTCATATTGCCTTTGAAATAAAATTCTGGAGGTAAGCATGCTAAGAAAAAATAATAATAATAAAATTGTATGTCCCTACAAATATTTTCAGTGTATTTTACTCTGTACAAATAACATTTCTTATTTTTAATGGATACAAGTCAATAACATACACACACTCACACACAAAGTTCTCTAAAAAATGACAGTCCTATGATGATTGCACATTGCACGATGATGCTGTATCCAGCTGCTATTTGCGAAGCGGAGTTTCACACAGCACTAGATCCCACGTGACTGGCCACCTACTGTGAAAACGGGAAAAAAATAATAACTGCCAAGTTTCCTTCATCGGAACAGATGGTCAATCCGCACACTAGCATCGATGAACACATAGAGCCATGGATGTGCCCAAATGATGTTGTAGTTATGGTTACGGCTCGGATGTGGGCTTTTTTTGTTGCCTGTGGGAAAATAAGGATCGCCGCTTTCGGTAGCTTTCGTTAATCCTAAATTTAAAAACAGAAAAGCATGATTAGCATCTTAATCAAATCAATAATTTCTCAATCGCATTATTTAATTAATAATAATGGTGTTACAGTTTTGGCTTAATGAACTGGAAAGAAACTGATGAGGTATTGCATGAAACTGTAGTCTTTAAGACTCAAACAAATTAAAACTAATAAAGATTTAAGTTACTTCAAAAATTCATGTATTATAAACGGGAATTTCCATATTCCATTATTAAAATTGATAATAAAGAATGTATCTAAGCTTTAGACGAGATAAAAATAAAGAATGAAGTTAAAGAAACAAAAACGATGGACATAAGGGAAGAAATGTTAAAATTAAAATGGAAATGGGCAAGGCATATTTCAAGGATGAAAAATGATGAGCTGACAAAAAAAAAAAAAAAAAATCACCCAATAGCAGCTATATATTGAAGAAAGGAAGAATGCCTACACTATCAGTGAGATGATGAAAGGTCTAGTAGTGATGGTTGGAGAATACCGACATAGGAAAGTCTCAGGAAACAAAATAGACCTATAACCAAAAATAGTCATGAAAAGGGCTTAAAACAAAGAAGAAGAAGAAACAGTATATGGGAAAAAATAATATATATATATATATATATATATATATATATATATATATTACTATCATAATTATTGAGCATATATATTGATTAACGCAGAAACTGTCGAAACATTAAGTGTATATTCATTCTCAGATTTTCGTTCCAATAGTACAATATCGTGAAAGCGGTTATTTTTTCGGCTTACTTTTGAAAATATTCCACGAATTACAAGCGAAGTGAATTCTCTTTCATACAGGGTTCAGTCGATTGGATCGATTGAGCTCAATCGGGCCACATGGCGTGAGATCAAGTAAGAAATTTAGAATTTCATAAAATCATAAAATTTTGGAATATTTTGCTGAACAAAAGCAAGAAAAAATTTTATAATAAGTGTCTTTTTTTTTTGTAACAGTATAATCAATAAATATATTGTTTAATAGCATTCGCGACACCTAATTAAATTAGGGTCCTACCAAAAATGATCCCAAATGGACTCGTATTTTGCTACTGCCGGAACTATTTTTTATCGTCAGTTGAGTAGTCCATGTCTGTATGCAGAAAGTAGTATGATATAAATCACGCTATCTAAATGGCAAAGTTCTAATTATTTTTAATAATCGGATTCGTTTTCATAAATGCTATATGGATATTTATATGGTTAAGAATAAACTAAAAATACCAATCTTGTGCATCAGCGATACCTTGTTTTTATATTAATCTTTTTATTATTTTGCACCAACTTTTCAATATTAGTGTGTTTTTTTTCCCTAAATGCTAAGTAACATACACTTTTTAAGAAACAAATTTAGTAGTTGTTAATATTGTTGGCATTTGAACAGTAAACCCACTGCACACCACAATTAGCGAGGTGCTATTTGAATAACTTTGGATAAGAGAGAGCATGGAAACCAGAGGTAGCATGATAGTTGTCCAGGAGATGTCGCCACTTATCAACAGCAGTAGGCAAAACGCATGCGTGGTGATGCAGTCGTATTAATATAGTACGCAGTAATAGTATTCGTAATAAATTAGTGCTTATTGTGATTATCTCAACCTAAAAACTGAGTTCTTTAATAAAAGGAACACAATCATTATTGTCAATGATTTATTTAAAACCCAGTAACATCAGTTACCTAGAAGTTGGTGAAAAAGTTTTAGGGAGACAGAATGTCATTTAGAGTAGTGTTGAACTTTTCAGTATCTGAGGCAAAAAAAAAATGTATTTCATTTTTACGCAATTTTTTTTAATATATCTGTTCATCGTAAAATGGCACATTTTAATTTGACACCTGGGAAACGTTTTACTTATTCGTGCAGCACTAGACTTGTTTTCATTGCTTAAAGCGTATTCGCTGTTCGACTAATCACAATTGATGATATTTTGGCAAAGATTAGCTCGAAATTGGAAGCAAGTCCATGCAAAGTTGCAAAATACATTGAAATGTGTCAAAATGCTATGAAGAAATATATTTTCTTGCAAGATGTCATGCATCGTCTGTTTTTCCAGACTATGCAAAAGAACCAGGACCGATCCGAGAGTATCTGACGCCCCTAGGCAAAGAAAATGTAGGCGCCCCCTATACATTGTCTCTCTCTATATATATATTGTCATACTCACACAAGCACACGTACACCTACCCATGTGGATATTTATAAAAATAATATCATTATGAACATTAAACAAAATTATTAATCAAAACCAATACATTTGTATACATATATGATTACTCCTAATATCTGTATAGCAAGAAAATTATTACATCTGAAATACAAAAATTATGAAAAATTAATCTTTCGGACTTTTGCTTTGGCAGATTTTTGAATTAATTCATCTATATTGATTGTAGATGCAATTTCATGCTCTATAGATATTATTGCTAGACCAGTGAGTCGTTCCTGAGCCATCGTAGTGCTTAGCATCCCTAGGTGATTGCCTAGGGTCGCCTAATGATAAAACTGGCCATGAAAAGAACTCAGCGTGCCTGTCAACTTCTTTTTATGGGCCAATATCGAAAACAGTGTCTGTTATTAGTGTGTGTGTGTGTTGGGGGGGGGGGAGTGGAGTGTAAGGAGATCTTCAGATGTTGAATATCTTGATTCTTTGATGGGAAATTTTTCTATCTTGTAAAACTTGTTATCTTGTAAAAATTGTTCTATCTTGTTCTAAGTATGTAAAACTCGCAGAATACTCCCGCACATAGTCAATCGAAAATCCTTCTTTGAAACTTCCCTACATCTTATGAAGACTGGAGCATTAACTCTTTATTCCTCTTTTCACAAGCACGATAAACTCTGAGTGTTCATTCACATATTATATCAGTTCCTTGTACAACCATTGAAGTGAAATGTCCTTGCAAGATGATGCAAGTAACACTTCGAGGGAGGGTTCATCTTATTAGGTGAACGCAAACGTTCGAAAAGTTTATGGCTTCTTCGCGACATCAGCGGTTTGTAGACTTCTTACTCTGAGACAGTATCTAAAACAGTGTCTATATCAATAATTTGCACACCCTGGATCCATTGAAAAATATTATTTCCCTACTCTTTTCCCACTTCTCATCCACTAAGTTGCAACGTGGTGTCCTCTAGCATGCTCAGTTGTGTTCTGATTAAATCTTCAAAATGTTCTCTTTAACGAGCATTGGCAGAGCAGAGGCGGTGTCCTCGAAGAGGATTGTTCAGTCTTTTGCTCAAATGAGATTCGAGCTATGAGAAGAAGAACCATGGAGTCCGTTGATGGCACCGAAATGAAGATATCACGGGAGTAGTATGTGTCAGTGGTGTTGCATCCTAGATTTCTGCAACTACGGCTGATTTTTCAGAGGTTGCGGTCTTCATTTAGCAGAGGTTGGATTTCGTAGTCTTGATGTTTCTTAGAATGGTAACCAGCCTTTTCAAGGTAACTAGAATAGCAGAGGTAATTGCAATCCAGTACTGTCCTGCTCTCTTTCAGACCACTGACATTGAATCCCTGCCGGTGGGATTTGAATCTCAGCTTCATTTTAAGTGAAATCTTAATGGCCTTGGTAAAGCGGATATCAATTTGATATTGAGGAGATCTAGGTCCAAAAATTGTCAGTGCTTGTCGTAGATCTTGTGAGAAGGATATAATTAAGAAACAAGCGGCATAATGATATAATATAATAAGTAAAGTCCAGTATCTGAGCAGAGCTATTTTCTACAATGGCTTGAATTTGCTTTTTCGACGAGAGAAAAAAAAAAAAAAAAAAAGAGAAAAAAAAGAAAAGAAAAAAGCGTCTTGGTGACGATGAGATCATGTTCAACACAAGTGGGAAACAGAAAATTTTCAGAAAAAACAGAAAAGTTGAATGTGATTTCTCAACTTGCTTATGAATAGTTCTCTTCCAGTACTGGGGTCAGGTCACACTCATCTCTGTCGCCAAGAACAGTCATTTTGTATCATCACCCAAAATAGGGCTCAATTTGAGCATAAAAATTTCTTTTAAGTCATCATTAGCATCCAAGGTTAGGGCACATACGCTGATAACTATAGCTTGTTGATTCTTAGTCAGCTTCAGGCGTAAAATCAGCGATGATTCCGGCTATACTTCAGATAGATAGCTGATGAGTTTATTTTTAAACAGTAAAGTCTAACACGTGAATCCATTTTTCTATTTCTACTATCCTTTTCCAAAAAGTATGCCTTCTCCGTACTACTCTATCGGCTGCCCCTTTTCAAGGTATCGAGTTTCTAAGAGCAGCTCAAAAACTTGATGTTAATTCTCTTCTGTTCATGGGAGAAGAACAAAGCTATCGGTCTCTCAGGTCAGTCAGTAATATGGTTATTCATCCATACGAGTCCGAATATTCCAATTTGCCATGTAAATGTTGTTTTCAACTTTTGAACTATAATCTCGCCGATTAGTGGCAGATTATTTTTTACAGTATCTTTTCTACCCTTCTCCCTATCTATGATAAGCATAGTGGATCCTGAAAAAGAACTACTCAGTCACGGATGCAGCTACCAAAATGCTTAATGGCTCAGTCCTAAAGCCTGACAACTGAATAAAAGAAATCCGCTGCCTGGTGCTGATTCGTGATAAATTTCCAAATTGGTGCACTACAACAGGCACACACACAGCCCTTGACAACTCGAAAATTTAATTCCAGTAGAAGGCAGACCAATAAGATTGGAGATACTTGTTCTGTTGTACTCTCTTCCACCCTTCGGGCTAGTGAAATGTATTTTTTTTCTTCTTCTTCTTCTTTACTGGCCGGTTAGCTATTATGAGTGGTGTGATTTTTCTTCCCAGAAACGCACGTTTTTGCACCTCACAAAACAGTCAAACTGGTAACACACTTTACAGATATAACAACTGGCCTCACAATTATTCCTAATTATTTCGGCCATCGACAACAACATCTATCTTTAGCAGTTGTGGTTTCCTTGGATTGCACTTATCTTGGATTCACCTCTTTTACTCATACTTATATATATATATATATATATATATATATATATATATTGTCATATTGCGAGAGGTTAGTGACCGAACATGGTTCTTTTTCAAGCCATCTTTAGGCCTCTTAATACTAGATACTAAAAATCATCTACAACTTACAGACTCGCAAACATTCATGCCATGTAGAATTCTAAGACATAGTCTGTTAGTTGCAATAACGGAGAAACAATCAGATCGTAAGCCAAACAAGACAGTCGATGACAGAAACAACGTTTCTTTCTTTCTTTTTTTTTTTTTTTTTTTAGATAATTATCTTAATTTTTCTTATTTGTCTTTTTCTTTTTCTAGAATTGACTAATGTGTCCTAGCCTTTTTTATAGTCGTGATAGCTTTACACAACTTTTTATCCTATTTGTTATTAATATTTCTTAAATATCGAATAGTTAATTGTAATTAACAATTAATAATTAATTAATTAATATATGCAATTTTACATAATTCAGTAAAAGGATGTAGTCGGTTGATACAAGCAAGATATCAACTTAAGCAAAATAATAAAAATGTAAATATAAAGTAAAAAATAACTAATTTATTAAAATGTAACTACAAATAAACTCTCTTTCTTTCTTTCTCTTTCTCCTGTATATATATATATATATAGTCGTTCAGTGGGAGAATTTATGTTTTATGATTTTATGATTTATGTTTTGTCATTCTACATATTAACTGACCTTCTTCTTCTTCCTCTTGGGAACTTAATTTCCCACGAGGAAGAATACTGCGATTCGTGATTTCAGCTAAACAACTCCCTGATCCAGTCATAGTGCTCAGCACACCTAAATGGGAAAAACAATATCCCCAATTGTACTTAATGCAAGTGGACGTATTGTAGAGCTGTAAGTCGAAATATTTCTAGTTGACCATTGCCTAACTAGAGTCACCCGATGTAATTTTTTTTATCCAGAAGAACAAATAGTTTATGGCACGTGATTTTATGGCAAACGTGAACGTGATTTAGATTCAATTAATTTCGTCCATGAATATCAATTTCATGCTCTCTATGCTATTATTCGATAAATCGCAAAAGTTAGACATGTTTTCAACTGAGGAAGTTGTCATTTGTGACACCGCTTAATTCCTTTCTTTCTTAATTTCTTTCGTAACCGCATGACAGACTTTCTTGTATATAGCATAGTATAAAAAAGGACTGAATTTGAATGGGCGCTTTTCATGTAACAGACCATTTTAAAGACTTCGTCAAGAACATTTTTCAGCTGTAAGTTTTGAAATGAATAACAAAAATAAGAAGTTGAATCATTCTTGTTGTGATTTTGTTAAGAGAAGGGAAAAAAAAAAAAAAAAAACCTCTTACAGATTCAATGAGACTACCATTTATGCATATTCCCAAAACCAGTAATTCCTAAGATTAATTCAGATTTCTTTGAGTCCTATAACTAATCTATTATGTTATCATTGTGTTTGTATTGTATCTCTTGTATTTGCAGACTTATCTACTTGAACACTAAATGCTGACTCTTTTTTTACGCAATTTTTAACCATGTTTATTTACTTCCGTTTTTATCATCTCTATTGATGATGATTTTTATCATTTCTGAGCAAATTGGAAGTTTCAGTGTCTCGCCTATTGTGTTAGGGTTTTGTTTGTTTAGCATTCAATTTCGAATGTACGTAATTAGCCCCAAGCCTTCTTCTAGGTATTTCAAGAACGTTTTTTTTTTTTATAACCAGTGAAAATTTGAGACTGTTCTACTAGCGTGTCTAATCGTCATTTAAAGCAGACATTGCTTTTGTCATTAAGTAAATCGTAATGCCATATCATCACTACACTGATTAATTTAACCTCAGTTACTTTGAGCTTTAACACTGCTAGAACTTGTTACTTGCTTTGACTTGTAATGACAATGCTGACTTCTAGAGGAACGGTTGGTATGTGTTTCGCCATTGTCCCGCTACATTGTTCATCGAATCCTTTCTTTTTAATAATCTATTCATTCATGTTAATGATGAATGATTAGATTCATTAAGTTGAGCATAGAACAGACAGGAAATAAAATTAAATAATACCTTTTAGTAGTTCAGCGAATTACTAAAAACAAAATAGCACACACACATACATAAAATACATAAAATACAAATACACCCGACCACTCGCTTGTGGAGAGTAATTTTGCTAGCTGGCGAGTAGCTGCAGAGTGGACAAAATAGATTTTTTTTTTTAATTTAATAATTAAAAAAAAATTACTTCTCCAACCAAGTATATATATATATATGCCGCATGTTCGTATGCATTATCCACTAGTGGTTTTAACTATGTTAACAATTTTTTTCTTATTAAATTTAGAAAGAAGACAAATAGCAAAATTTTCGTGTCAGTGCAAAATCCTGAAGAACTTGTTGGCTTTCTATAGTGCTTTACAGTCCTTTACAGTGCATTATGGTGTTTTACACCCTTTCTCCAGCTTTGTCACATTTTTTTATAAAGTGTACATACTACTGTTTTATTTCCCCTCTTGTGACAGATATACCCTTCTCCGCTACTATAATGATGAAGCACTCGGTCGTCAGTAAATCATCCCATATGTCGGGGAGCGGGGGGGGGGGTTACGTAATTTATTATCTACAATCAGGTGTACCCTGTTTTATTTGGTATTATTCAGAATTTTTTTTTAATCTTAAAATTAGAAATAATTACTGCTTTAGTTTTTATTTGTGCCCAATTATGAAATAGATGCACCAGTTTCAAGACTGAAAAAAGACTTTTATTAAGAAAATTAACTATAGTCTAAGATGGTCCGCATTTCAGAGTGTTAGGGCAACATTTCGTGGGTTGCATGCGTGATCGGTTTGTCAACATGAGTTGACAAGTTTACGTATTTCATAATTTTTAGCATTGACAATGAATGGCCAAACTCGACTTGAGGTATGAAATGATGGTTCTGCTTAAAACTCATTCAGTAAATATTATAATATTAAAACACCAGAACATTTAATACCTAAGTGAAAATGTTAGAGGAACTATGCATTCATTAATTCTATTTAACTTTTCTTGCTCTCATTTTCTGCATAACGATAGGCGTTATGCAGAAAATGAGCCACTTTAAAATAGTTGACTCCGAACAAGATTTTTTAAATGTTTATTTTTATTCACACTAGATGGCAACACTAGTGCAAAGTAAAGTGGCATTAGAAAAGAACTAAAAATTTATATTCCTATTTTTTTTTTTTTAACTTTTCTCCTTCAATTTTTATAACACTGAACTGAAAAACAAAGCTAGAATGTAAGTACAAAATTTTTGGTTTTCTCATTTTATTGGGTTTTTTTTAGGATGGTGGGGGGGATTTGATTTTTCAGCACCTTTATTACCGTACTATGTATATACATTTATGCTATCCTATACAGAACAATTTGTTGAGTCTGTAGTAAAATCTACTATTACTTTAAATAATAGCTAACTACTTATATTTATCCAATGCACGATATATAAAATATAAACTACTGTTTCACAATGCCTATTGTAAAATAGTACGGAGTGCATGAGGATATCTTGAGCTGTTATTAAAAATATTCGCATGATATTTATCTAGTTCTGTTTAGTTGTTGCTGAAAATAAATTTTAAATGGTGGACGAGTTTCGTTGCAGTGTGCGTGACTACCATCTCCCTTTTTAGAGGCTGAAATAGTGTGAAAAAGTTTCATGTTTGGTCTGTAGAGTTAGGGAACCGAATTATCTAATCCTTAGCCCACCTACTTCGCGTTCATCTTATGCTTATTTTAAAAATAGAACGAATCACGTGATGGTATAAAATGTTCTACCTTATACTACTATGATTATTTTATTTTATTTTTTATACCTTCTCGTTGAAATCAGTGCTACACAGGGCTACGAGTGCTTCGTCAGTGAATGAATTTAAGGAGACGTATTGCGTGAATAATGGTTAGCGTGTCATTGGAAGGTATCCCGCGATAAGTCTTATGACTTCATGAAGACACCGTTATAATATCAGTAGTATCCACTATTACTACCGATAATCGTAATAATAATAATAGTGTGGCCCACATGTAAGGCCCAGAAAAGGCTTACGTCCAAAAAAATCTTTGCTATCCAACTCCAGACCTGGATTATAGAGAAGTCATTCTCAGGTAAGTTCGCCACTCCTCCAGTGTGACCAGCAAGCACACCAAAAATGTAGCTTGAAATCAGCCTGAGAAAGTCAAGAGCTTAGTAAATCCATATAACGTTGCTGACACCATACATCTCTAAAGGATACAGTTCCGGATGTATCATATGGTATTCTTCTTCTTCTTCTTGAAGTTGACGCGCCTAGTCTTGTGTTTCAGCATAGAATGCAGCTTTCTTATGATGCAGGGCAGTGAGTAGTCCCCCAGAACTCACTACCTGTACGTCAGTAAGGATTGACTCATCTCCCCCTCTTTACAGGTTAGGCTTCATCAGTGCTGCGTTAGTCCAATGGTGAGGTCAACTGCTGTTATCCAACCTTTGGTTTTTAACCTGTTCTTATCCCTCACTATTGCATTGTGCCTCCTGATACATACTCCATGTATGCCATAACAACACTGCGCAACATGAGCCAAAGCTTCTATACTTTGACTGCTTGTTTTACAGTTCTTATCATCACTTCTTCTCTGAACTGTATGAGGTCGGGTCGGCAAATCAATGATTCTTATCTTGATTAAATTTGTATATTCAAATCCAGGTAGGGGGAAGTTCCATCCCTGATTCATTGATGTTGGGAGGAAACATGTTTAAATTCTTATAATGCAGGTCCATCGACAGAATGCTGCAACATTAAAGCCTATCGTAATCGGTATCAAGTACCCACCCAGTGGTACGCTGATAGCCATACGTGAAGTCCTAGAGGCAGCAAGGCCTAATTCTGAAGTGGGGAAGGAAAATTTCTTTAATAAAGATAGCGCAGGGCCTCTGTGGTTTACAGTGGCATGGAAAACTGTCTTCCTCGTGGCACATCATGAAGAAGACATTCGTACTAGTACCGTGGATAGGTTAAGGGTCAGATAATCTGGAAACCTTACTCTAGAAACTAAACATGGAACTTTCCATGTTTTTTTCCTTTTTTTTTAAGGAATCACTGTTAAAATTATATCTTAAATTGTCCGAATTAATAAAGAATGATTTCGTTATGTTAAAGCGGCCTTTTCTTGAAGAAATGCTTTAAATTCACGGAACAATCATTGCTCTATATGTTACATTGAAGGACTAAAGAGACATGAAAATCATATTACCATTACCAGAATTACTAACTTCTGCTATATTTATCACATATATCTGTAGTTTAAATTGTAGATATTATTATCTAAACTTTTAATAATTATCGATTATAATATCCATGTTAAACATATTTCGAAATAGTAAGCGAAATCAATTATTAGGTTCTGTCCAGAAAATTTTGGAATTCTTTTGAATAATGTTCAAATATTTAAGTATGCTTAAGTTTTCGGTTGTGTTTCTAATCAGAGAAATTCAAAATTTTAAATTTTTTCTAAGCGCTGCTCTGATTTCTTTGTGATATGACACAACATCATTCTTGATATGTCTCCCTTCAAAAGTGTCGTGTTTTCAAGTGCTCAAGTTCGACATTATTCAAGATGCTCCTTATCACTTATTTAACGTGGATATCTGTTTTCCTTTCTCTAGACAGACCTCCCCCCCCTCCCTCAAGCTGAGGATGCTTCTTTGCAAAATTAAAAAAAAAAGCAGCTTTTTGTTTAGAATGCTTTATGATCAGAGAATTTTCCTTTCCTAATTATAATAAAGAAATTCCTTTTTATGATTCAAATTGCACACTGATCCAGATCCCTTCTCCCCAGTCTTATACTTTACATCTGGCTATCATATATTTCCTCCAGGTGTTTATATTCGCTTTCTGGTGATGAATAACAGAACGGTCGCGGGGGATTATCCCACTAGATCTAGGCGATCCTTTCCTAAACAGTAGAAACTCAGGCCACAATGTACTATGTTCTGTCAATAAAGTGTGTTTGCTCTTGCTCTAAGGTAAGATTTTTTTGGGGGAGATGGGGATTGAAAATCTTACCAACTGCCCAAGAAATTTAGACCAAGAGGAAATACATATAATTATGAATAGGGGGGAAAAAAGAAGGTATATCATAAAAATTTTCGAAGATGCTGAGAGTTTATGATATTGAGCTCTCCTGGGCATATTTATATACACTTGACATTGCTTTATGGCACGGAGGAACAGTGCTAGAGATTTTTTTTATTCATATCTATTGTCGTTCTCCAGAATTCAGAGAACGACAATATCCTTGATTTGGAAAGATCTGTGTTTGAATTCTGTCCGCGACCAGCTACCTCACTTTCAGGTGAAAGTCCTTTAAAAAGTGTTTTGCACCTAAAGGCGAGTTAGCTGATCTCATAAAAGTAGCCCGGTTTTATCCTCCTCTTTCCACCCCGGAAATCCGGTTTTTCATCATGTAAGACAGGCAGACAGCCTTGCCAGAGAGGGAGATGAGATGATGGTCTGTTATTTAAGAAATAAAGGAAATTTAATCAAATTTAACTCTTCATAGTTTGGTGATAAACTCTTCTTCTCTTCTTCCTCGCGTTATCCCGCTTGGTACAGGGTCCGCTATTTACATGGTGCGACTTGCTTAAAGTCGCAAAAGTCGACTCCAACTTTAAAAGCTTAAAGTTGGAATCGCTTAGACGACCTGTCTTTGGGAGAAAATGTCTGTATATGTATGTGTGTTCACGAGGCCGATTTAACTGTAGTAGTCGTAGTTTCTCACCAAACTGGTGAGAAACTACGACTACTATTTGAGATCAAACTTAGTACCATCCTCAATTTCCAGTCAGTGGAGGGGTAGATAGCATCTCCGTTTCGTAACCAGTAGTCTGTAATGATGTTTGTGAAAGTCTTTCTGTGGTACATAATTTTTATAAGTTATCTCTTTATAATGAAAAGTGAATGCATTATGATGAAGTAGTTAGTTAAAAAAATCTAAATGAATTCCTACTCAGATATTTAAGTAAATAATTATCTAAGCAATTCTCATTCGGTAAATTTCAATGCGGTGATGTGTTTAGCGACATCTTTTCTTGTAGGCTTTCTTATTTTTCGTTCTCCTAACAAGAGCTAGGCATAGTTTTTTTTTTAATCCTCGCTAATTCAAATTAAAGGTTTCTCATTGTATTATGATGAGTCGCGTACTTATAATTCTCATAATATCCATTCGAAATATGTTACTACTAGATCTGTTTGGATGGCTTAGCAATTCATCATGCTGTTTTTTTTCTTGATTCATTTTCATCATGATTGTGCAAGTCTACTTGTTGTAGATATTTCATTCACTGCTAGGATACCTGAAGAACTTTAATTCACTCTCTACATTAGTAATTACGCTACAGTTCTGAAATATTTCTTACCTACGCATGGTCGGCAGTTCTTCGAAATAGATTGGTCGCGCGCAGACAAAATTCCAATTTCCACTTTAGATTAAAGGAATAGGTTAGGTGAAACGACAGAAGTTGTGTACACAGTGGGAAGATCAAAGGCACATTTGGCAAGTAAAAATCTTGGCAGATCAATATGAAGCTACGGATCGATATTTAATATTTTGCCGACTACTGTTTAAATTTTCACTGCATTATTTCAAAAAAAGATACAAAGACATGCATGCAGGTACTAGTCGAGACTGTCAACAACAGAAATCCAATTGATTTTGCAGAAGATATCTACATGTGACGAAATAACTGAAGTTATCAAAAATATCCACCTGTAATTATATAAGGTGGAATAGTTCTCAAGATGAAAATAAAACTAAAATAAAAAAATCGTGTCACATTGCTACGCTATATGAAAGGATAATTGTTATAGATAGATAACTGCCTAAACAGTGAATATTATCAAGTCTTTGCTATATAATTTTCGAAAAAAAACTGAGTAGTCGGTTACTCTACTTGGTTTTTCATTTAAAAAAAAAAATAATTTAAATGTGAAGTTTAAAATTTAAAATACCAGATTTTTATTTCTTTAGCTTTAATAATAATTTATATTGCTAAAAAAGACAACAAAATTAAATTTAATAAAGATGAAAAATCATAAGTTTCGAGATTAATGCATATGTTAAAACATCAAGAGAGTTCTGCAATTAATGATTAAAAGGGAGATGGGAGGAAATATTAAAATCTATGTTGTAGCATATTTTGAGGAGAATAAAACGCTAGCGATCAAAACCATCTACGTGCATGATTGACCGAACAAAACGAAATTCAGAAGTAGTCGCATATCGCTAGTATTGTTGCGAAATCAGACCATCTGTTTCTCTGATTGCTAGATGAAACAGTTTTCCCTTACTGCTAGATGAAACAGTTTTCCCTTGTTATTGTGTAAAGTACTATTCATCTTTACCAGTTTCTTAAATCTGAAGCGATCTAGGCAATATCTATTCTCTGCGATTAAATACTTCTGAAATTACGAAGTACCTTTCACACTACCTAATATTGCGTTGTTTTTGCGGTCCTGCAGATTATTCTTGTTTTTATTTATTTATTTTAATCTGTGGAACATATTCCACTGTTTGCCACTACATATCGCGTGGAATCCCATTATGTCATTATGCAAAAGCAAAAACAAAAACAAAATTGTTTGTTCCTCTAATCTATAATTCAGAAAACAAAAATGGCTTACAGTTGATAGATGATGATGAGGCTAATTCGTGAAGGAATAGAAATTATTTTGATGTCTTACCTCAGTACTCGGATGGTTTGAAGTATCAAAATTTATTCTGAACCTTCTTAGCTAAGTCGTAAGAACATGTAACATTCGATTGGAACGATCTAAGTTCCACTTTTATATAAGAAGAAGAAACTTTGTAAGAGTTTTTCATTTGAAGATCGGTTAGCTGTCTCTTATGGAGATGTTAGGGTTTCCCCCCCTCCCCACAGTAACTCGGGTTTTTAATCCTATAAAACAGACAAATCGACCTGAGAATATTCGCAGTTAAGTGACCTAATAATTGCTTTATAGCCTTAGCTGCTTTAACGTAATCGAAACAAAATTTATTTGAAATTTTTCTGAGAAAAATTATGACATTCTTTCTTACTGACGGAACTGCATGGTGAAATAATCAATGTTGATTAATGCAGAGACACATACTGTAAATTGAGAATACAGTTCCCTATTTGTGATTGCATCATTCGTTGTTTTTTCGGAACAGGGGACATTTGAGGTCTATGGTCTACGCTTTATAAGTCGCTGTCAATATATTCTGGTATATTGAATAACGAAAAGTATCCAGGAGCTATTTTTACGTAGGAACTTGGATGGTCTGCACATTTTTGAAGAATGATATTAATCTCTTGACAATGGTGTTCCAGGATTGTAGTCTTTCTTTTACATGTATTTTTTGTAGTTGATTTGAGCAGAAATGAAATATCATCTTTAAGGTTGATTTATGTTTTTGCTACGGACTGTCCATTTTGCACTGAAGAAGCTTCCTAATTAGCAGTTGCATATACTGCCTTACTTTGTGCTATTATCTTGATGTAGTCGGGGAAGATGTTTCATCGTTGGCTAATTTTTTCAACTTTCATTATGATATTTAATATAATAAAAGATTATAAGTGCCTGTAACATACCGGTGAAAGGTTGAATTATAAAAATATAAAAAAATAAAAAAAAAGAAGAAGAGAAGAAGGATGTCTGCTCTTATCGTTATAAGGATATCTGGGAAAAAGCGGAAGGACTTTATGCCTGGTATAATTAATAGTTCTATTATCCCCCTAGCAGGAGGCTTTTACTAGTCCTAAACTTCTCGTAATTTGTTTATATGTGTGCGCATGCGCACTCATGCAGTTTGGTAGCCAACTTAGCAATTGACTTTCGCGTCATCTGTTTATTGTTGCCTCTAAAATTGGCGAACAGCTCCGGGGGCTATTCTGTATGGCCAATAGTGTCTACGTCGTCTTATCCACGCAGCTAATAAAACTTGACGGGGAATTAGGCAGCAGTCAGCCGGCGGTTACCAATCAACACATGTAGTTCTGTGTCTCCCCACCTTTAGTAACTTCTATTTTCTGTCGCAGCTCCAGGCAAGCGTGTTGTACCAGTTCTATTTACTTAACATCCCTGGGAAGTTGCACGTGGGCGGGGATGGTCTAAAGAGAAAGGGAGATGAAGAATATCTGCTCCTGCTGGGCGCCGGAACTCGCGACATACGGCCCGGAAACAGAGCGCACCTGTGCATGTCCTTAGGTAAACAAATAGTCGAGTGGTTTGTACTGACATTTTTGCCGCATGGCCCTTTTCGACTTCCTATTTATGTCTTTCTTACTTAAAAGTTCATATCGAGTGCACCGTTAACTACAGGATGGGTGGTTCGCTGAAGCGGGAGACAGATGTTAAAATGAAAAAGTGGTTAGCAAGTTCCATGCATTCCATGTGCTTCGAAGTTCTATTCTTGTTCTTTTTTATGATTACTCTCAGAATTTTGGTGTCCCTCTTAGTTTCTAGGAAGTACGTGATGGGCATAGTCAGAAATTCTGAACAGTGTGGGAATGAGCGAAGAATATAGCACATCGAGCATCGTTTCTCCTGGAACTCTGCTTACAGTTTTTATTTCGATTCTTTGCATTAGTTTAAGAAGGCCCCAAATACAATTCATTTTCATAGTTGTCTTGAATGTATGAAATAAATATTAGCCATGCACAGATTTTGCATCTTTCACATTTTTTGACGCCTCTATAACATTGACAATGGAACAGTAAGCTTTTATGGTTTTATTTACTCATTCTTTTAAGTACTTAAGGAGCCATGGACATATCCAAAGAATTGTTTACAACTGATACGCATAACTCAGCTGATTGATCTTAAAAGATCAATCTTATCTCATCTTCTGTTCAGATTAATCGATATTTTTCTCTAGATTAGCTTTCCCCGAAATATATGGTCCACGGCTCGGTACCGTTTATTGGAAAAAATTAACACGTCATCAGAAAATATACAAATTCAAATCTCATGTGAGATGCCGATAAGAAAAAAATCGAAACTATAAAAAAGAAATAAAATTAAAGGACAGAAATATGTAACTGTTGTTTAGTTATTTTAATAGCATGCACACAAAAATACACAATAACATGTGTCCATTCCCTAACCGATATCAGATGCCAGTAAAAATATAACGTTTTTACGTATTATTAGTATATTTATACTAATTTAAATAATCAAACTTCATACGTACATGTACTCATATGTATACGTGATGGGCCGCAAAAATATTATACGGAAAAAATCGAGCAGCACCAATGTAAAATTTTGGAGACACTGACGCTAATAATTAATATATATGGACAGACACATTTTAATTTGTCCTCTCCTTAAGGAGGAGGGGGGGGGAATATTTTTATTTAATCAAGTTATCATGCTTTTTTCCCTATATATTATTTATTCATTTTTTATGTAACTCCCATCCACGCAATGTTGTAAACCTATACTTTAGTACCGTGGTTAGACTGAGGATGTTTACTATGTTTATTAATTTTTATTTATATATTTAATTAATTTTTATTTATTTTTAACATTAGCAAGACGATTCAAAATGATAATAAAAATTACATCCAGGATGCAGTTTAATGAAATTTGGTATTTGGGAGCTTTATGTGAAATATTATGAAATTTTAATAATAAAATTTATCGAAATCAATTTAATTTTGTTCCGATAGGGCCATTTTAATGGAAAAATTATACATGCAATACGATGTTTATGGCTGTCTACGAGCTTGGCTTGTATTGTATTGCGAACAATTTTATTTTACAGAATTTTTACGTTACAAATGATCCACTTAAAACCAAAAATAAATATGTGGATATATTCTAGTTTACATCCCATATGTCAACTTTTATTAAATTCTATCCAAATAGAAACAAATTATTGCGATATTTCATTTTATTATGTTTTGTTTCTTTGTTTGAGATGGGTCAACATATTTTTGTACTTGTTCCAAATTTTTGAATTTCAATAAAATCCATTCACCCAGAGTTCAGGAATATAAACCTTAGTTCGTTGTCACGTAGATGAACTAGTTAATTCTCCATGTATTAATCATCTTCTTATTACATTTTTAAATTATATAATATACAAGGGCTGATTCCAAACTAAAGTCATACTCGTATTGCTCACTTGTCATTTATCTTCTTGCTGTGATCTAATCAGGTTTTGACATTGTTGTTATCCTCTTTCTCCCACATTTCTACACATGAACTTTAAAGGAGCAACACGTATGCATTAAATTTTGTGTGTAAGTTGATAAAAACAGATGTACAGACATCCATAATAGTCGAGCAGGCATTGGAAAATTATTCTTGATCCAGTCGATATCGAGTACAAACGACGTGACAGTTAAAAATTGAGAATTTGAAGTCTCCACGCGGTATTAAAATTCATTCCGCTATTTCAGGACAGAAGATGATCCCCAAATAAGTTCATTCGAAGACCAGGAGCGTGTTGATTATATTTTTCGATCAAGAAAGAGTTATTTGGTACCCACCAAGTTTTGTTTCCAGATGAAGAGTCTTCTGAAAGGAACGAGATTGGAAGTCATCGATTCAGTTGAAGAATATGCGACTCGAGAACTGAATACCATTCCAAGGAACAGCGTATATATGCTGAGAATCACGTTGAAGATAGCAGAAAACAAACAGATAATTTCACTCCTGTTCCATTTTATCGTCATAGTTCGAGGCGTGTTGGATCTTTCCTTATATATATAAATGAAGCCAATTCTCCTAATATATCTGGGTGTTTTTTTCCGGATCAGAATGGTAAGAACTTTTGATAATTAACATAATAAGGTGAGATTGTCATTCCTTTGTCTTCTGGTCCATGTAACAAAGATAGTTACGGAAGTTGTTGATTTTATATAGAGGATTCCTCTTTTATCTAGACGGGTATTGATCCATCATGCACTCAGATACTTATATATGGAACGTTCATACTCATGGTCTTCTATATCTGTCTTCTTTCGTTTTTTTTATTTCGGCTCATTCCAGATTCATCAGTGGTCTGCTTTCACCTGCTGTGGAATGTTAAAACAGAACACACACACGACAGATGAGTCGTCTTAAATGTATTTATAAGTCACGATGTACTTAAACTTTTTTATCATTAAGGAATGCGACTGTCTTTCATTTTTAGTTTAATATTTTTTGTATTTATTGACGATAATGATCTTTTTTTTTACGATCTCTGCAAAAAAAAAAGCAAGAAACACACAAGAGAAAATGACAGCAGGAGACAACAAAATATAGTCAAAGAGAGTTTCACAAGCGCTACTTCTAATCTCACGTCAGACCACTGTCGGCAATAACTGTCAAACTAAGGTGTAAGGTGTGAAGGGAATACTTAACAAGGCCTTTAAGTTCGGCCTGGAGTTTTAAAAAAGAAAAAAAAACGTGACTTTGAAACTCAGTAATAGTGTCACTTTCCGGATAAAACCTTAGAATACGGCGAAAGAGTTAATCATAGGGTGATGTAACACACACACACACACACACACACACACACACACACACACACACACACACACACACAACGGGGAGAACGAGAGAGAGCATTAGTCACTGTTCAAAGGCGGAATCTAGAGACAAAAGTTTAAAAGGTTAGATCCCATTTTTTCTACAGTAGCTTTTATACTATTACTGCACATACGTTTTGTAGTGAAATAAAAACAAGTCTATATATATATAGGCTCTAGATATATACAGCAGAACCTACCTACCTATCTACCGCTCCTATAAGATTACAAACGTGATTTGAATCCTTCCAAGGAAATGTCACCTTGAGACGCTGATGCTACGTGAGCATTTAGTTTGAATTTTTATGTACTGTACTAGAGACGAACACTGTGAACAATACGTCTATCTGCCCTCCCTCACTGGTGGCCAATTCCTGCGCATTGGCCCTGTTTACATAGTCATTTTTTTCTATTCGATATTCTAGTCATGGCAGGAAGAGATAGGAGGTTTTTGAAACCTGTCCGGAGTCTAATTACATGATGCGTAGGTGAAAGTACGAAGCCAAGACTATAACATAGTATCACTAACGCTCCTGAGATCATAGAAAATGTTTACTTTTTTTTTTTAGCGATCTTTTATATTTCGCATTACTAGCATACACACGTCACTTGTACATGTGTTTAGGTTGGAGATGGATTTTATTGCCCTGTGTGCGACCACTGCTTATTGGAGGCCTGAAATGGCCTGAAAAGAATTCCATATTCGACCAGAGAAGGGTTTCCAGATCTGATAAAAACAAATAAAAACACAAATATAAGGTGAAATAATCACTGTTTTTAAATGGGTTTTCCGCATTAGTAGTTGATTACATTACTTCCCTGATTTGGGGGGAAGACCTAATAATTTTTTTTTTCTTTTATCCACACACGAAAGGTTACAAGACCTATAGCATATCAGTGCCGTGTATGAGCAAATAGTCATATGGTAATATGGTCATAATCAAATAATATCAATAAGAATGATTAATAATTGATTAAAAGTAGTCGAATGAATAATTCCATTAATAATAATTAATGGAAAATTAAAATATTGGTCCCGAAAGACCTGTCGTTACTAAGTAACCTGGCTTCTTATCTTATAATATAAATTAAATAAGATAGTTGTTCTTCCTCTATCGGTTCTAGGATATGGACGATATATTTTCATCCAAACCCCCACGGTAATGATCACTGGGTCATTGAACTAGCGAATAACGCCATTGCAACCACATTTGGTGTTACATACTGATTGTTATGATGATTGATAGCAAGAATTCTAAACAGAATTTGTAACCCTACATTTTACATCTGCACTGTTGCTGATGGTCTCCTGCTTCCTAATTTAAAGGAGACTGTCGCCATCATCGTTCGTCCATTAGATTTTCACCTTGGATTAGGCTTGATTAATCTCTACCGCAGGCTGAGTTCATCGTATATACTGGTTTAAAGCAGGCTGTCGTTCTCAGAACATGTTCTAAAGCTACATGAATCCAAATAATTTCCCCAACATATTCCAGCATAGAATCGAGTCCAAAATAGAAATTTTGAGCTTAATTTTGAAACACGGTATTTGGTGAGGAATAACCGGAAGTCGAGCAGTCTATGAACTAGTCCATCATGGTGATTACAGAGTTAGTTTGTTGATTTTTTAGAATTAGAGAATTAGTTTCATTATTAACATTATTATTATGATATATACGTGTGTAATAATGTGTAAACTCCCAACATCCGAATTAAATTTTGAAGGTTGATGAGCGGCATTTCCTTTAAAATTTATTGAATGATAATGAAATAATTGTAAAATAGTGTTAATCTCTCTCCATTGTCTGCTGAATCGGTCCATGCTTGTGGCTCTCTGATTAGCTTAAATGATAAAGATACTGAATTTCTGGTATCAGATATTCAATATCTTTATCAAACCTTAATGTAATCGGTTCAGAACCAAGTTTGGCTTGTTTGTTTTTAAGTCCAATATTCATTTATAGTCTTTGGCATCAGGAACGTTTACAATTTGATATTAATTAATTATGCTACGGCGCACAAAATTAATTCATTACCTTAATTAATCTGTTGTATTAATTATGCCACGCTAACGTCAAAAGTTTTAAAATCGAAAATTTACGTTTATTGAAAACAAGTTTTTAACTTAATAGCGATATTTACAGAGTAAAGTTCAGGACACAGTTCTGCTTTCCCATACACAGATATTTTAGCTTGTTTTCATGTTTTTGTCACTACTATCATCATCACCATAATTCCTCAGTATCATTGCATTCATTGTGCTGAGTGTTGTATGTAAGCCTTAGTAAGTGTCTTCCTATCGCCTACTTTCATACGGATTTTCGCACGAAAAACGTTTTGAAAACAGCTGCAGGAGAATTTCGAATCTGATTCCCAACTCGTAAGCACATTTACCATCCTCAGGACAAATTTGAAGAGTACTGTTTTAGTCTCCCGAAGAGGCACTAGACTAATATTCAGTGAGAAATATTATTGCTGTAGCGCAACCAGTGGTACATTTGGAAAAATCTATGTGGAAGACGTTTCCTTGAAATGTATTCTTAAAGAATGAAAATTTAAATGCAACTTCCCACGTTTACTTTGCATGAAATTTGAAGGAGATTACGACAGAAATCCGGTTTTAAAACTCTGCACCAATTTCAAGAGAATTTTCCAGAAGATGAGTGACGAAGCAACATTCACAAGTTGTCAGCTCGTGTAAATCTATAGGCATAGTGTGTACTAGGACACTGAGAATATACACTACTTGATGAAAATCGTATAATTGCGATTCTGAATCAACCTGGTGTTTGTGGAACTTTTGTTTTGTTCGGCATAGTTAACCCTTATCTCTTTGAAGGTACCGTTACTCGTCATCACATCAATAACAACTATTTCAAAAGATAATCTGTCAGGTAAGAAGGATCATCGCTCTTTGTATCTTTCTGTCCTTCCATATCCTTTATTCATAAATCCTGTTCCAATTCGTTTCTTTTTTTCTAAATTTTATCGATTTTCTCTCTCTCTCTCTCTCTCTCTCCATTTCTTTCAGTGTGAGACCTGATCTTGGTCTTTTCTTCTCAATCTTCGTTTTATACAATCTTGTTGATATTCCTCTTTTTCTTGATACTTTTTGCATGTTAAAACACTTTAAGTGGGAATTTAGAAGCAGCAGCACTAGAAGTTTCAGCCATTCCTAATTTCCATATTTATTTACTCTGTAAACAAAATAAATAAAACTGGTTTTAAACCTAAAACAAAAATAGAAACATCTGAATCGAATGGACAATAGCAGAGTGTCAAAAATACTATACAGGTATAAAATAAATGCAAAAAGAAGAATTGGGAGATCAAGAAAGCGATGGCATGAGATCGGAACAGGCGACCTGGCTTAAAATCCATGATAGGAAGAAGCAGATTTCTAGTTCTGTCTTTTCATGTTTTTGCCAGCATTGTTCTTAAAACTAACCTGTATTTCATCAATCTCTGTTTCTTAGTGTCAGTCTCTATTTCATAAGACAAAGGAGGTAAAACTAAACTTTTGTTGATCAAAATTTACTTCGGTGAGACTTCATTGTTCCAAAATAAACCACTTATACTAGTAAAGAAGTCTTGGCCCAAAATCCCTGTCCTCATGTAAAGTTCCATCGCTAGAAAGCTCGAATAGACTCGTAGGTCCCCAAGCTCAATAGTAGATGTCTTCTTCCTTTTGAGAGTAGTTTTAAAACGTCTTGTTAAAGCAATTGCAGCTATTCTGGCCAGGCTACAAAAGTGTTTCATGATGGAAGGTAATCGATTACAATACTTATACGTGTAAAATAATTTTATTTATGCCAATGTAAAGATATATCTACGGAAAAGATTAAAGTAACTGTTAAATAGGTAAATAAAATGAAAATAATGAAAACGTTTTAATTTTAATTTTTTGTCTTACCCTGAAATTATTTCTATGATTTACACTTACCGTAATTAAAAACTAAGTTTTCAATTCGATAATATCAAAAATGTATCGAAATTGGTTATTCAAGAATTTTCTCATCATCTTTAACTAGTTGGTTTCAGGTCATTTTATTTTGAATTTTATTTTTGCAGCTGCTCGTTCTTTCCCCTGACACATAAGAAATTCATGTTTTGTCCATTGCGTGTCGATAGCTGATGCAAAATATTTTCACTATTAGCGAATAGATAAAGACGATTGTTATATTTTAATATGAAGTCTTCTCCCTCCCTCTTAATCCACTACTGTTACAGACACGATATTTACCCAAGAACATACATTGGCTAATAGAAAATTTATGGAAAATGGAGTTCCTCTCTGGAGCTCTGCAGATGATATTATGCTGCTTGTCAATATCAACACTTGGACACACACACACACACACACACACACACACACACACACACACACACACACACACACACACACACACACACACACACACACACACACACACACACACACACACACACACACACACACACACACACACACACACACACACACACACACACAGAGAGAGAGAGAGAGAGAGAGAGAGAGAGAGAGAGAGCATGAATATCAATCGCCGAGAGGAGATGAAAGATAAATAGATGAACTGAATGGTTTGTTTCACTGTCCATTCTCCAGACTGTTTTCTTCCATTGCTTGCTTTCATATTCCTGTCTGACAACTAGTCGAGGGCATTCTTCGCTTTTTTCTTCCGTAAGAGAAGGGAAGAAGGTCCACTCGATGATTTGTTGAGGGGATAGATTTTTTTGTATCTTTTTTTTTTTTTTTTTTTTTTTACATACCTGTTCAGTTACAATTCCTTTGAGTATATTTTATAAACAACTGTATTTGTTTCTTATGTAATATATGATATATGCACGTATATATATTTTTTCATTCTGAACTCTATTGACTTTTCACAAAAGGAAAGTTTTTAACAATTATGTTTTTCCATCCTGATTTGTGTGAGAAATTCGGACTGTAGATTTGCATGGGTAAAGCCAATCTATATGAAAATGAAAAGTATCCTCTTTTTTTTTTTCCCCTTTGGAGTAACTATCAAAAAAAAAAAAAAAGAAGAGAGAAATGAAAATGTTGCAAGAAACAGTTGAAAAAAAAATGAAAATAAGAAGTGAGATAAGACGTCCAAAAGACTAGTATAAAAATAAGTACAATCCTTTCTTGGGATGTTGCATCAAGACAAGTACAGAATTCAGTAAAGATGCAGAATACATTGGATACTCCGAAGACTTATTGGAGAGCCCATTGTTCATGAAAAGATAAATAATGGGTAATGACGATGACAAACACTTTTAGAACAGAGTATGATATTAAGTGGGAAGGAGAAGAAACTTCATCGAAGGTAATCTTTGATTATTAAATGTTAAAATGAACAACAGATTTGGTTTACATACAAGATTTGGTGACACTGGTCCTACCATAGGCATTTGCAGAGTGGGAAATGTATGATGAACATGCCTGAGATCACTGCGAACATAAATTTGCAAGAAACGAAAAGTAGATGATAGTGATGCTATCACTGGATCCCAAAGGAAAGATTTTGTCACATACAAATTGATTTATACATGTTCTGTTTCAAGTATATATGGATTTCACGGTTTCTATTGACTTACATTAATAACATGCCGAAATAAAGATCTAATGCATTTGATAACATGCTATACACTCCGTAATATCAGAAAAGAATGAATGTGAATGATTTCTCCTGAGTTAAAATATTTACTATACGTACATCAGTAGAGCCTCCCGACACTTCTCTTGGGAAAATGTTATGTGCGGGAAAGTACACGACAAGGCACCCAATAGCTGCATCATCTACTTGGCGGAAGAAATGAGAGAGAGAGAGAGGGTCATTTCTAGCACGCAAATCCTCTTTCTATAATACAGCGTTATTCGTTGTACTCCTGAAAGTACACGCAGGCACCTGCACTTGAATACACGTGGAGCGCGCAATTCTGAAGGAGGCACGCGAGGAATCAAACACTTGTTCGGAAACTTGCAGCGGGGAAGGAAGAGTTATGTTTGGTCATCTGTAAAAGAGTTTTAAGTGCAGCAGCAAGCCACGGCGTTAGCTTGGTGGCGGGAAAAGATGAATTATGTTCGAACAAACCTTTCTCACTAACGTGTGCGTTTCCAACATCAGGGTCCACCTTTGCTTTGTAGGCTTTTAACACCGAACAGTTCGTGACTCTCTCTTTATTTATTTAGCGAGCTGGAGAAATGGTGCCATCAGACCTACAAGTGCTTTATGATAACCAGTAATAGGCATACGGGAAGTACTTGGAAACGACTGAAATATAGTCTTAAAAATATTTACTTCCGTCTATGAGTAAAGAGAAATCTTTGGTTATGTCCTTTCAGAGAACTTCTTAGTATCGAGCTTCGTCTTCATACTAGTTTATTCCTAACGTTTTTCATTCTATACTTTTTAGTTTTTTGTTTTAGTAAGCATGTTTCTCCTATTGACACACATAAATCGTTATCTTTTCAATCTTCCTCTTGGCGCAGTTGGAAAAGTGACGCAAAATGTGCTCTTTCGTTGGTAAGACTTGAATTCTAATAAATACTGGTTTATGAAATATTTTCAAATAAAGGTGAATTAGCTGGTCGCATTCAGAGATAGCAAAGTTTCTTCCTCTAGTGAAAACCCGGTTTGAGATAACAGGGTTTTTTTTCTCCCTCAAAACCAGAAGAAAAACTGACCGGTATTTCTGTTTGCTTTGAGGAAGGAACAAAAGAAAATAAAGATTACATTTTTGATTATTCTTGTGTGTGATCTTCTACGAGAGATACACCAAAATAATAATAATGATAATTAATGATAATAAAAATAAATAAAACTAAAATAAAATAAGTGACGAACAAGAAAATGAATGATCCATGGAACCTTTTCATTCAGGAGCGGTGATGGTCAAATCTTATTTGAAACTAAAGAAATAAAAAAAAAGAATTTGAGAAATGAAAATATTAAGAAAATTAAAGAAAGAAATCAATGTGGATTGTATACATTTCGAATCTTTTCAGAGATGAGGAGAAAGAGATATAATCCATCCATCAGTGGCTTTAACAGGCACTTAAGCGCCCATACCCTTCCAAGTATCCTTTGACTTCCCAACCGTAATACGAGGATAAGGCGGTTACCCCTATGCCTCTAACTATTCTTGTCTGTAAATTGCGTGTGTTCTACTGGCCAGTTTGTCTGTTTTGAGGGTCGGAAAACTCGGGTTTCCAGGAGAGAAATCCCCCCCCCCTCTGTTTATGAGACTGGCTAACTCATCTTTCGTCGAAAGAACCAGATAAAGGTTCCTAACGTCACTGACGGGAATTGAACCCAGGTCTTTCTAACCAAAGAGCTTCGTCTATACTGACTGAGCTACAGTGGCTCACAGAGAGATGTAATAGCAGAGTTTAATAATCGTGAAGACGGTATTGTATTTCATTTGCTCTGTAGCTCTTAGAATTTTTTCTAAAAGAACAAATACTAAGAGTTATAGAGCAAATGAAGACATGAAAGGCACCATGTCAAGAAGATATTCATAGTGGATATGTTCCTGATGAACTCAGGAATTATAAACATTCTGAAAAAAGGCTCGGGTAGTTGATTACTACTACGATGGAATAAAATCGAAAACATCAAATGAAATAAGAGACGTACAAAGTACCTTTATGAAAAAATAGAGGTTTATGAATGTACTTTATATCCGAATGATCCTAGAAAGAAACTTGGAAATGGGAAGCTCTTTGCTTTATTTCATAGATTATAAGAAAACATTTAATAGTGTTCATCGCAAAAAGTATATATATATATATATATATATATTGAAACCAAGCTACAAACATCAACAATGATCTATCAAAAACTTTTCCAATGCGAAAAGGAGTTAGGCAAGATTGTGCCCTTTCTCCTCTTCTGTTCAGTCTCTATAGTCAAGAAATTTTTGAAAGAATGAAAGAACTGGTGGGAGTATAAATAGGAGGAAGAAAATATAAATATTAGCCGTATGCAAATAATGCTTTTTTTTTCTGAGTGGAAGACTTACAAAAAATAATACAGCAGAAAAATACACAAAGTTAAAAAAATACTGCTTTACATTAAATTAAAAAAAAAAAACTAAACGTATTATAGCATGCAGAGAAAATATATCTGAAATTTAAAAATCAAAGTAGAAACCCAAATTATAGAACAAGTAGAATACTATACTTATTTAGAACATTTAATTACAGCGAATGGAAATGCAAAAGAGAGATTGGGAAAAAGAATAGAAATTATAAAATAGGCTTTAACAGAATAATAATAATATAAAAAAAAACATTATAACACCAAGAGAAATAATTAAGTACATTAAGAGTGATGTGATTAAAAAATTTATTTGATCTACTTTTCTTTATGAAGCAGAAATATGCAAGGAAAAGACAGTGGAAGAATTGCCGCTTTCGAAATGTGGACGTAAGAAGAACTCATTGGTCAAAAAGAAGAGAAATGAAGAGAGTTTGGAGATGAGTACTAAAACGGACTGATAATGAATATACAAAAAAATAAAAATTATCTTATATGGATCATATAAGGAGGCATAAGTCTTCAAAAGAAAGATTTAGTAGAGGAAAAAATTGAATGAAAACAAAGGAAAGGATGATAGCGATACACCGTTCAAAAACATAAAGGACCGTCTGGGCCTGATGTAGAGACCAAAAGAGCAGTTCGCGATCTCCTTCATAGCCAACATCCTGGATGGAGATGATACTTGATAAGATAGGACAATTTACACCACAACTTCGTTAATGCTAGTTTAACTGTTCAGTTGTGTTGTAAACATGATTTACAGGGTGTTCGGGATAAATTTGACAGTTTCGTAAGGAAAAAGAAAATCTTCTTTGTATCTATTAAATTTAATGAATTGACAAAAAAACATTACAGGCAGAGTTAACTACAATACTATCAACAAGATTTACTCAAAATAACCACCATTAGCATCGATCACAGCTTCAATTCTGCTTCGGAACCTCGAACAAGCTGATGGTACAGTCTCCCTGGGAAGGGCCGCAAAAACTGTTTTAATTTTATCCATTAACTGGGCTTTTGTATTACTGGAAGTGCGATTGGTGTCTTTTTCAACTGCGCCCCATACAAAATAATCCATGGGGTTAAGGTCTGGGGAGTTTGGAGGCCAAACATTTGGACTGGTGAAGTCGTAGAAATTTTCAGACAACCATTTTTGACTTTTCCCAGAGGTGTGGCAAGGGGCCGAATCCTGCTGCCATACATACGGCCTACCATTGGCTACCCTTGTTATCCAGGGCTTGACTACAGTTAGCAACTCCACGAACAAAGCCCGAATTCCAATGCCAGGGTTCTTCAACACCTGTTCCTGCAGATTTGCGAGGAATTCTGCTGTACGAACGCAATCAGATCGTCTGCTAGGGATCTTTCTTCTTGCTACATCCGCGTAGTCACCATTGCAAGTCTCTAGTTGATGCCTGATTGTTTTTACTGTATTCAGGGAGCATTGGGCAGCAGTCGTAATATCCTTATTTTGATGGCGGGCACGAATCATCATGATACAAGTTATTCTCTTCCATGATTCAGGTGGGTTCCAGCTATCCATCCTTTCTGACATCTTGTATATGAATGAAGAAGGGTCCAAACTTTTAAATGAAGAGAAGTGTGTGTTAATACATGTAACTTACGGAAAAATATAATTAATTATAAATATGTCAAATTTATCCCGAACACCCTGTATCTATCTCCGCTGCTTCGTCTTCTCTGTGTAGACTAATATACAAGTAACAATGCAGTCCGGTTCTTTTTTTTTTTTTTTCAGATCTTTTTTACATTGAGAAAAAATCAGATGTTTCAGTGAAGTGCTTTAGCAGAGAAGGCTATCAGTTCAGAACAATGAATTGATTATTAAGCTCCAATTTTTCGACTGGAATAAATTAATAAAGACTCAATTTTGAATTGCGTTTATTCCCTTCAGTGGTTAAAATATTTCACAAGAGAAAGAGAGAGGAATGTAGCACTTGAAAATCTTCCTCGGGAGTAGATACAGAAAGGATCATAGTCTTATACGTAGAATAGATCAATCCAACATCAGAGAACAAAATTCTAAGCTTTTGTAGGAAAAAAAAAAACTACTCATTTCGATTGCGAATGTGAATCAAATTACTGATACCAGCTGAATAAAAACCGGAGATTTATACACAAAACTATAAGTGCACTCCATTCCAGAACTTCACTTTTGATGTCCACCACTAAGATATTTTCCTTAAAAGGTATTCGAATCCTGTATGATCAGGATGTATAGGGGAAGTGAAGTTGAAAATTTTAAACTTAACAAAAACGTTTTTTTTTGACAGGCGAGAACCATGGCGCACTAAGACTAAGGATTAAAAAAATTAAATGGATCAAAAGATGTTGATATTATAATATTATATGTAAAAATGAAAACCAAGGAAAAGGAAAACGAAACGATAAAAAAAAAAAAAACACTGTAATATATTTTAAAGTTACTCGATGTTGCAAGCCCCACCCCCAAACACAAAGCACATTAATATGTGACGGTCATTTGTTAACTGTTGTTCAAGCTTCAGAATGCACATACTACTAATTAAGTGTATTCATCAGATTAATTGACAATTAATCTGATAAATACAATTAATACACCCTTCTTGTAGCAGAACACTCCAAGTCAATGAAAGAGTCAAATAGTTCCAAACTGCTTTCCAAGAGAATCTGACGTGTTCATTGGGATAGAGGTTAAAAACTTTTTTTTTTTTTTTTTTTTTTTTGTAGAATGCATAAGTGCAAAAGCTACAATGCCAGATTTCGTAAACCATATATCGAAATTAAAGGAAAAACTACAAAGCGAATATACTTACAAATTGGCAGCAAACTTATCTTCAAAAAACATTCATCAAAATAATACAGAATAGAGTATACTCTATATAATTATACACAGTACAGCGCTCCGTTGCTTTTGTATAGCGTTATTCTATTAGAGATCTGGTGTTTTAATATTTTCCAACATGTTATGTCCGCACTAAGAATATAAGCGGCATATAATTCGCAATTTGAAGTAGAACCTTATAACATTGTTGTGCTTAGGTTTTGCCACCTCTCATGATTGACTGATAAAAAAAAATAATCACATTTGATTGTTCTCGCAAGCTTTATGCGAGACAAAAAATTTTCTTTAGAAAAGTACAACACAAATCGCTTTGCAAGAGGAGGGAATGTAAAGAGTACGAAATAAAAAAAAAAATCGAATAGGGTCGGTAAGTTTGAATGATTTTTTCAGTAAATTTTATGTGGAAGACACGTGTATCCTGTAACTCAGCATCAGAACAACAACAACAATAAAAAAAAAAAACATTAAAATTTATTGCGAAAATATATTAGTTAAAAGCTAATAATTAGCTGCTGTCAGTTTTGTATTCATAAATAATACCACGCGAAGTTGCGTAGCTCTCAATTTTGCTTGCATCTGGAATCATCAGAAATGTCTTCAATATCAGTTTCGTATGGATTGGACTTAAGATGTTTTTATTATTATTATTTATTTTTTAATGATTGTGAAGGTCACTTAAAACCCTGTGATAATTTAAAAGCACGTCATTTATTTTTAGAATCCCCTTGTTAATTTTACATACGGGACTTTCTTATTTCGGACAGAATTCTGTTGTAAAGATCAGATGATGGATGAGAACGGCTACATTTGCTAGTTTCTACCGAACTCTAATGTAAGGAGGTTAAAATCAAATACCGATAAAATTTTGAGGACGTTTCTCAGGCTTTTTCTTATACATAATTCTGTTTAAGAATATTCATTTCCGTATGAAGATGAATATTTTTAAACAGAACGGTAAGTTTTACAAAGAAAGTTTCTCCATTAGCATATTGTTGCTGTATCGTAAACTACTTAGAATTCATTGTTCCAGTAATTATTAATATGTTTCTTCAGAGAAATTCCTGTCCACATGGTAATAATCACAAGCGTTTCTCAACAGAGAAATATATGGAGACTTTAGAAACTTTCCAGCCAATACTGCTGACTTCCAGAGATGCTAGATCACGAGACATGATTTCTATTCAAAAGTAAAGAGGAAGTCTTGAGAAGGAGAAGATTAAGAGAACACAAATCATGAATTGTGTTCTCTTTTTATAAAGAGCGCTTACATAAAATCTTCTATGACTACAATAAGGCCAAGTCTTCGCTGACAGTACTGTTTTGCTATGGTGCAGAAGTATTAATACCAGAAAAAAATTACAGTTTAGTTTCTGTCTTCATTATTCTTCTGCTTTATAGAATGCAGACTGTTCTAGAATATCAAAGCTGCACACGTTTTTTTTTTTTTTTTTTCTTTTTACTCGGCATCAAATATCACTATATGCAATCCAATACGACCAGGGTTGTTTTTCCATATCAAATTGTGGTATTTTTATGATAATCCCATCCAAGAAAAGGTGTAAACTTAGAGGAAGTGCATTTGGTAGGGCGGGTAAGGGTTAGTAACTTGGAAAGTCTACTCTTAGAGATCAAACATGGAACTTTTCGAGCCACTTCAGCCCTCCAATAAGCCGAGTGATGGACTCTAACTGGGCAGATGAAAATAATTACCTTCTAAAACTTTCACAAACATCCATTCCTTAGTGGATTTTGAACCTAAAGTTCATTGGTAGGAGAAAGAAGATACTATCTACTCATTCAACAAAGTCACCAAAACTTCTTTTTTTTATATATATATAACGATAGAAACCTGGAGAAATATCTGTTGTAGTATTTATTCAGATTTATTACACACGAAAAATAATCGCAAAAAATAATTGCGGAAAGCAGCGTGTATTAATAATTAGAAATATTCAATAACTTTATTTAATTTACTTTAATGTTAGATATTCTATATATTTACACGTCGCTACAGCAAAACTGTCAATGGCAAGTTACATACACAGGTAATATTAGATTCTGTTACCTACAATAAAATGTGTGTGTGTGCGCGCGCCGCACGCACGCACGCACGCACACACACACACACACACACACACACACACACACACACACACACACACACACACACACACACACACACACACACACACACACAGAGCTTCTTTTTTTTTTTTTAAAGAAAGATAATAGAAGGAATCTATCTTGATCGACTCTCAGTGATTAAGCAGGGCTGCATTATGGTGCAGCTCGTGAGTTTACAAGATCCATAATTAACTGACGATATTCAACGACAACTGTCACAAAGGGGAGGTGGAGAGGTTGCGAAAGTTTATGAGAACTTTGAGAATGTCAGGTGTCTTTTGCAGGAAGCGAAAAAAGAAAGAAACGGTTCCTAACAAGGAGAAGGAGGTGTTCTTAATTAAAACAGTACTGGCGCGTGCCCACACAGCGGGAACATCTCGTAACTTGTGTACCGATCCAGACGCTCGCTCTTTCGTCACTGTTGGAAGATATAAAACGCCGTTGTTGATTCACGTCTCTAATGAAAGCCACCGAGAACAGCAGCTGAGCACACACGAAGAGCGCGAGCTTCTATATCCGAACGCCTGGTCAAAAGCGATAATTACACGAGAGCGGTAAACTGCGGCCGTTGCTGTCGTTGCACATCACACGGGGCCCGTGCGCTTTGTCTACGCTCTCTGCTGCACCTGTTCCCTCTATAATAGATGCCGCTCGGCAAAGTGCTAATTTGCGAGACTCCGCTGCTTCAGTGACGGCTAGGCGCACGTTACGCGGCGCGTGGCGCAAGCGCCCACTCAAAGATGAACACACGCCAAGGCACAGAGCAGTTCTCCAGCTGTTGGAAATCAGTCGATAGCGTCCCCGGCTACAAGCCATCTGGTTTCTGCAAGAGGGGGTTTTATACATTATGCTGATTGTCCCCAATAGCAGGTGGTGCATGCATTTGTGTGGGCGACATCCCCCCCCCCCCAGCGTTTCCCTTAAAATATAGCATAAAGATCCTACAACTACGGTTCGAGTCCGCTCTTGGTTCGATAACTAACAACACTCAGGTCAACTTACTTGTATTCTTGCAGCTCCAAACGCACGCATTATTTCACTTAGCGCTTCTACACAAAAAAACTGTTTATCATATATTCATGAACAGTAGGTGGTGCCTGCCAGTATGCTTATGCCTCGCTTTACATTCGTCTGCAATGGAAATAAGCAGAAATCAAGTATTTTTCAGCAGAAATTTCCAAGTCTACAAATGATATCGCCAATATCATAACATTTGGCAACGCATCACTCGTATGAAATTCAACGGAATTCAGAAGAGCAGTTGTTTGAAATGCAAATCCGTTATGAACAACACGAAATCTAAGAGATAAGAAATCAGTTTTAAAGGACTACTGGTCTGATTGATAATTACCAAATCTAAGCGAAACAGAGACTTTACAAAATCAAAGAGAGAGAACTTTTTGATGTATACTAAGACTTTTTTTAAAAAATAAATCAAGTTTTATAAACTAAAATTAACAAATTTAATTTATCCTTCAAAATAATTTTTCTAATTAACTCTAACCATATTCGAGATATAAAATAATTTACTTATTTAGTCTTGGAGAATTAACGGACTAGATTTTTTCCATCTCCCAAAGTCCAACTTATGCAACACATACAGTAGTAACATTTATGATTAGCAGCAAATCCGTACACACACACACACACACACACACACACACACACACACACACACACACACAGTATTTACACTAGAAATGTGTATGAATGGACTTGCGGCTTTCATGTTGCATATGTTCTGTATACTCAGCCCACAGCAATCATAAAATAACAAAAAAATACAAACATTATTAACTTAGAAAGGAAATATATTAAACATTAGTCTTTAAAACTTACATTGGCCTGTGAGCGCGCGCGCGCTGGACCGATGAAACATTACGGTTCGAATCCCACTATGAATGTTTGTGATTGTCTTCCACACATGAATATATATTCATGTGTGAAAGACAAAGAGATGCGGGGAGAGAACATGGGGGGGGGGGCATTCATGGAAGTTAAGGTTGTTATCGGTCAAAAAAGGGTTAAGAGCTAGGTTTTTTCTCCCAGAGAGCAGTGAGTGAGTGAGTGGAATACTTGGCCCTTACGGATAGTGAGTGCATCTAGTGTAAATGCATTTAAGGGAACGTATGATAGCTGGGTTGGGTAATTTTACAGCCTCCCTCGATGAGTCTTTGACTCCCTCGAGGTCTCAGATAATAATAATAATAATAATAATAATATACACTCTCCCAAGATATTCAATTTTTGAAATATGTTCCAAGTTTATTCCTTTTTAATATATCTTAATTTCATTTTTATTTGATAAACAAGACTGCGATACTTTCTGTATTTTTATATTCTGTCTGCTTATATATATAATATGCTAATATAATGCAGTTTTTTTAAACACTGAATGTGTACTTTTTCACTGTATGCAATACTCTGTAGCTTAGGAGTGACTTTTGGTCATATAAAGATATCTAGATATTCAATGTCCATTGATCTATTCATTTTTCATATATTCCGCTCTTCGTGTCAGTACCGACAAAAGAAAATCCGAGGAATATTCTGGATTGTTCCTCGGATGTTTTTTTTTTCCCCAAAAAATTTGTGACTGGCACAGATATCTTGATATTTTACGATGTGTAGGTGCCTACAAAACACACATTATATAAAAACATGCGCTTTAATCATCAAATATATAATATTCGTCAATGACTACCTGTTTCCTTCTATATTATTAATCAATTCACGAAGGAAGTTATTTATAATTAATTATAATAAATGCATCTTAAAGTACAGCATACGCGCGCGCGCAATAACCTGTAGTCATGAAACTGACCTTTCAGTTTACGCTCTCTTACCAATGTTTTTTTTATTTTTATTTTTTTAATTAAGGTTGAGTTATAATTCAATTGTTCAACCCTATCAAGTCTTCTCAGTACGCCTACGTGCAAAAATGCTTGCGACGTAGTTAAAGGTGGGAGGAGGATATGTTGATTATAGAAAGAAAAAGGAATACGTATTAACGTTAATATTGTAAACAGCTTGAAACAAAATATGTTTTTGAAACATATTTTGTTCGCAAGCAAAATATGTTTGCTTGCAAACAATTTGAAGAGAGTTTCAAACATATTTTGAAACTCTCTTCCAATTTATAGCATATTTCTTGAAGAAAAAAATAGGTTATTGCATTTATCGTACGTATCTCTGATAAAAACTTAACTATACAGAGAACACAAAGTCATCAATTCCTAAATCGTCCTATTGAAGTGTCAAAATGGAAATAGCAGACTGTGGTTTCTGATTCCAGATGCTATTAAAATCTGACCAATCTTAGCGATCTAGTATATGCTTACTAGCATACAGCACAGACAGACTAAATTATTTATTTTATCTAGCCTGGCAATATTAAAAGGTTTGATTCACAACATGATGTGCTTGTAAATGTTCATGTAGAGATATGTAAAAAAGTAATGGTTCAAATAAGCAGCCAACTTAGAAACGTGGTCTTGAAGGAAATCTTGAAGTTTTATCGACAAAACACATGTCCACAACAAAGATTATCGACATTTCGCTAAAGCAGAACGGAGAAAGTGAAATTAATCCGTCAGAATGTTGCAAAACATTGTGTACCGCTACGTATGAGGATCCGATTGTCGTGCATCGCTCTTCACTCGTATTATCCATTCCTTATGCGTTGCATTCAGTCTGAAATTCTCGGTTGGTAACTTCAAATGCCACCATAAACCTCCCAGCACTATCAGCATAATAACGTAATCCGAGCAATCTTTGATCGAAGATCACGATGTTCAACACTTGATTACATGCCTTTCAAAGTTATGCTTGGAAATGGAGTGAAGTGTGAATTGTATGATGAGAGCAGGCATGGACAACCTTTCCTAGTTCGGGAGCTAAATTATCATTCTATCTCCGAGTCAAGGGCCGCACCAAATTATTAAATAAAATAAATTAATATTAAATGAATTAAAACAAATTGCTACTTCATATTTCATTTATTTATAATATAATGCTTTGGTATAAAGCTCTATAAATTTTATAATATAATGAACGATAACAATTTAATGGGAAGATTGGCCTTGTACTTCAACTACGAGACTATCAATATTGACGTTAATATTACGTAAGGATAATCGCATAGAATTTTCGAGGTTTTCATCCGTTATTCTTGCCCGAATTTTTGATTTATTGTATTTCATCCTCGAAAAAAACACACAGATTTTGTTGGTGGATAATGCAGTGAAAATTTGTTAAATTTTTCGGATGGATCTGTAGTTCTATTGCTCTTTCATGTACTATTCCAATAAATCCCTTCTGTGCACCAACCATTGCAGGGACTCCATCAGTGCATATGCCAGATAGTGAACTCCATTTAAGCCCAAATCTCTCGAAGACTGTGTTGACTGTTTCAAATATATCTTCACTGGTAGTTTCCTTTTAACGGCTGAAGCGCCAATAATTCTTTTGTGATGTTGAAATCCGCATCAATTCCTCGAATAAATATTACTAGTTGTGCTGTATCGGAGGCATTGGTGCTGTCATCCAAAGCAATTGAAAATGCTTCCAATCTAGCAATCTTCTCTTTTAAACTTTTTTTGATATCATCAGCCATAATTTCTATCCGTCGGACAACAGTACGTCTTGACAAACGAATATTCTCGAAGTCTTTTTTCTTTTCAGGACATATTATACTTGCAACATCCAGCAGACATTCTTTGATAAATTCTCCTTCACCAAATGACTTAGAATGCTTAGCGATTTTTTCGCCTTACCACAAAGCTGGCTTTGACAATGCTGTGGTGCTACGTTCTTGGCTTGTTGAACATTTGCTACTAGATATCCAAGTTCTTCTTCAACTTCTGTATTTCATCTTTTCGTAGTTGTCCATCAATTTTTGGGTGATCCGCATGTCTCGAAGTAAAGTGTCTCTTCAAGTTGTATTCTTTGTTGACGGATACGGATTCGTTGCACGGCAAACATACAGGCAAACCTTTATTCAGAATAAAATAATAATCCTCCGTCCAGTGTCTTGAAATTGACGATTCTCTGCATCTACTTTTCTTTTTTTGCAATAACCCCTGACATTGTCCCAAATTTATAAACGATATTCAGAACTGTCAAACAAACCTGTCTTCTACACCGCAGGCACTGAACAGAACACGACATCAACGTAGGCACCGAACAGAACATAACATCAATGCAGGCACTGAAGAAAGCACAACACCAACGCAAGTACCGAGATGACACGTTGTAACACGTTCGCACACGCCGCTAGTCAAAGTGATAAAGAGACCTTGGTTGGAGAAAACATGGTATATTTTGCGCAAGTCATATGACATCAGCTTAATGTGAGTTAGTAGAACACACCATGAATCAGACAAACTTCACTGAAATAGATTATGGCCGGATCAAAAGAAGTAGAGGACCGGGGGTTGCCCATATGTGGATTAGAGGAAGCAAACCATGTTCTCACTTCACTTCTCAAACGAAGCAAGCAGTGATAGAATTAGGAACATCTGATGCTCCTTTTCAATCATGTAAATAAAAAAAAAGAGTCGAAAGTTGCACGCTCTGTTAGGAAACGAATGCCAGTTCCTTTTTGGAGTGGTGAATTTATGAAGTGGTGAGAACAACGAGCTCTGAAGTTATTTGTTGCTGTTTAGGATTACGCCGAAACAACTATGCTATCCTGCAAGATACTGCGTTGCAAACCTTTTTTTTTTTTTTTAGTGAGTGGGGGGAGGAAAAAAAATCAGTTTCTTAGGGGGGGGGGGGGAACTCTTCGCTCTCTCATATGATTAGTAAACACACTGTTACTGAAACACTTTTATAAAGGGTCCTCGCTTTCTAAGGAAAAGGGAAAAAAATTTTCCTTTTTCTTAGTTTTCATTTTTTTACATATAATATTATAATATCAACATCTTTTGATCCGTTTAATTTTCTTTAGTCCTTAGTTAAGTATATTTTTGTTTCCTTTTTCTAGACTTATTAATACGTTGCTTATCTTATTTATATCAGTCAATGTACGTACATTAACTGACAAAAAAAAAAAAAATGAAATGAGGGACATATATTTTGGGATATTTCTGATAATTTCGTAAACGATGATATGTTAAATCTGTCTAAAATTAGCATTATACATCAGTGAGATTTAAATTTACATGGAATTATTTAATTGTATGATATTATTAATATAGTACATCATTTGAACATTCAAAGGGGCCTTTTGACAGAGAGCTGGTGGGTAGAATAGCAGTTGTAGAAACAGATCCGATTTCGTGAAAAATATCTTTAAAAATATACATACAGAAGGAAGAAAGCGTAAAAGCTAGAATAAAAACTTTTCACGCAAACCAATTTCGTTCTTTCCGTTTGAAAATATGTGCTATCGACAAACAGCTTAAAGATTTATCATTAAAAATGGGGCTGCTCGAATACCACGTTTTTCTTTCCTTTCTTCCTTCCTACCTTCCTTTTCCACCCCACCCCCTTTTGGTCCAAAATTATTTTAATCCAATCAAAGTTATTCATGTCTAAAATGTTTTTGTTCATGGATTATAACTGAATCTGGTTTTATTGCTTTCAATGCATGCATTCTATTAGCCAGCCTGCTTTACAAATTAACGTTCGGTTTGAAATAGCCGTTACAGATGGGACATCGTTTAAGTTTTGGCACATCTGGCTTTCCTCCCATCTCGTATCCTGGAGAGTTTACCTTCAGTAAGCTCGAAATAAAATAGGAGCTAAGAAACGGTGTGGCGTATGAAAAATTACGGCATAATAGAAATAATGAACGTTCTGTTGTGAGTTTGTACCTCGGTGAGCCGCTTTTCAATCACCTTTTCATTTCTCGCTGCATCGTTAACTTCGTACGGAGAACGGGGGATAATTAAATTAAAAAAATAGCGATGCGTTCGTCTAACGTCATCACTTTACCCTTTTCGTGTATGCGGCAATACAGTCGCGTTCTCTCACTCCTTCATTCAGTTCTCTTAGTCCTCCCCCCCCTTCACCTTCCCTCCCTTATTCTTTCTATCACTTCACCAGCGTTCCTTGTTGTTTTCGTTTCCTTGTTTTTATTCCATCTTGTCTGTCTGTCTGTTTGCTTTGTTTCTTCTTTACTTAGTTGTCTTTTCTGTCTGCAACGTATTTTTTTTTAAATCCGTTTTTTAACGAGTCTGATTTTCATGCACTTTTTATTCTTCTCTTTTCTTTCTCTATTCATGTACTGTTGATCTCCATAATTTTTTTGGTATTTGGCTTTTAAGAAAAACTGAACGAAAAATAATAATAAGTTACATTAAGAGCAGAACAACGTGCAATTCAACACATTGGAATTGGTTTTCCGGCATCATTCTTAACAATGCTTTCTTACTGTTAATTGTGATAATATAAAGGGACTGTACATAATAAATATATTTCAAAATAGTATACTATACTTGTATATGTTTTTGTATTGTATAATAAATCAATCACGGAATTTTTTTATTTATCCACTACAGCAACTGTCATGATCATTGCTTAACTGGTGATTGTACTTCTTTTCGAACACAGACGTCGTGCGGGTAAGCTAACCATTTTTGAGTATTTATACTATATTCTTTTATTATCTTCCGGAAGATTTAACTGATTAAACATTGACAATTTTATCAGAATTTATTTCGAGAAACACTTTTAAAATATATTTAAGCCAGATGAAAACATATTATGCTAAGTATTCTTAAATGTATATTATCAAAATTTTCAATATTCGCGATTTAAATTATTTAAATCAAAAATTACGATTCTCAGATCAACTATGAAAATAGTTCGTTTTTGACAAATTCAGTACTGTTGGTTGACCTCGCATATTATTTCTCTTGGATTATACAATTAGAAAAAATGGAAATTCATGAATAATGCACGAATGCTTTCTGAATAGTGAAACAGCTTTTATTTTTCGTCCTGCATTTTAAACCTCCAGAGTAAATTATAGAATACATTTGTCTTTTAATTTTATAATAAAACTGTTGCGGCATCTGTAAATCTTCACATCCGACAAAGTAATGCAGTTGTACTTCAGAATTAAAGTAGAATACTTCACACAAATTTAAAACAAACAGCACGTGCTCCTCCGTGCCCTGTGTGTTTTACTAAATAAACGTTAAAAACTATGGTTTTCACGTTTCTTCTACAAGACCCCAACCAACCTTTGTTGCTAATAACAACCAGACGTTCTTCGCGCGCATTTTGGTGCGTTCGCCATATTGTGGCGATCAGAGCGACAGCTGGACAAAGTATTGTTGTGGGATATTACTGAGCTGTGCGCGCGATTCTAAAGAGACCAGTTGGGGAGAGGAGGAGGAGGAGGAGGAGGGAGACGCAGAGAAAGAGCGAGAGCTTCCACGTGTGTGTGTGTGTGTGGTGAATGCGGAAGTGAAACCTTCTATATCGGAGACGGCGGCGATCGATGGGGTTGTGCTCTACTGAATAATCACCCCTCTTCCCCTTTTCCCAACCGTTGATCTTCCTGCGAGTTATCCCGTGTCATCATGCTTGAAAAGAAGGGGAGGAGATCGTAATACGCAGTTCGAAATGTTAAGTCTGTCTGTACTCGTCTAGATCATCCAAGTGGGTTTAAGGTTGTTTTGATGAGTTGAGAAGGTCGGATTTAGTCTTTACACTAAATCTACGGGTGTGACAGGCATTGCAAATAGCACCTGCAAGATGCAGCCGACAAGTGATATTGGAGGCTGATTAGAAATATAGGTTGAGGTCAAATATCCAAATTTGCAGGTCCTTTGATTCGTAAAGAGCAGAGTTCAGATAAAGAGGCGAGAAAAAGAACAAAATTTGGAAAGTACAATAAAAGTTTTTGATAGATATTGTTTTGCTGATTTTTCCTTTTTTTTCAGATATTCCATAGAGTCTGCTAATATCTAAAAAAAAACTTTATACGTTAAGAAATATGGCCAGTAGAACTTCGATAATCTCTAAAGACACGTAATTATTAATCACTGCAAGAGATATCTGAATTATGTATTGTTAATTGATTGATTCTTTTTTTTTTTTTTTTACTTTGAGGAGTAAATGCTGATTGAAAGATATATTTTAAGAAATATCGTTTCCAGAGACACTTTTCTGACAGTATATTTTCTTCTACCTCCTGCTGAACTTGTGCATCTTAATGTCCTATTTTAACAGAAATGTTACAAACACATTTAATTAAAACTTTAATATATTTTAATATTCATGAACATTCATTTATTTAATCTGTTTAATATTCATTAATAAAGTTTTACAAGATTATTAAGAACACACTTCGATTTAGAGCGTATAATTTCCTAAATTGTACATAGGAAGCAGAATACATACCTTCTTGTTCTTGAATCAGAATGATAACAACGCATTCTGAGCTACAATCGAATTCGCTCCCAAACGAACAAATAGTCTTGAAAATTGCACATTATAGTCATTATACTCCTCCCCCACCTCTGAACCTTAAAATATTTAGCAGTAATTATGTTAGTAAAAAGAATTTTACTGAAAATAACTTTGAAATTTCTCTTGGACGAACAGGTTAGACCATTAAACATGCGAGCCATAGCGCTTGTTATGTATTTGAAAATTACGTATATTGATGCATTTTTAACAATGTGTAAGCTCCTGATTAGCGTTCTATCTGGCTGTTCTATTTTAAATCCATTCTAGCTATATTATGTGAGTACTTATATACTCTGGCTGGACGGATTTTTATGAAATTTAGGATTTGAAATATCCCCTAACGCAGTTGGTAGCACGACATCCTTTATTTGGAGAGACATTGGTTCGAATCCTGTCCAGGACCTGAGAACATTTCTAGGGACTTTTCAGCTGAAGGTGAATTAGCTTGTCTGACGCGAAGGTGGAAGAGCTTTTCCCTTCCAAAAGTTCGGGTTTTTCCTCCTGAGAAATGCGTAAAAGAAGATGGAATGGTATGAGAAATCTTTATAAATTTGTCATCATTTTAATTTTTGGTGTAAAGTGAACTTTTTTTTTCACTCTAAATTATACAAGAACGATACAAAATTAAATGCTGTAGTATTGAACCGACTTTTGAAACGTTTATTGTTTGTCTAAAAAATTAATGCTTGAAATTGTTCACATAACGAACGTTTCACTCTGTAAAAGTTACGATATAATAAGTGGTGTTGTGACTATCTCCAGACAGTAAGGCATCCGTATTCGAAGACTAGAAAGAGAATCATAGGTACCTAGCATGTCTTTCTTTTGATCCTTATGGATCTTGTGATACTTTAATTTTATAGATTCATTTTCACTCCTGTTAAAGTATGACTATTTATTTTGTAAGTTTATAAAATGTATAAAATAAATTGATGCAAGTTTACAAAATAATATTTTGTAAACTTGCAAGATTACCTAGATTGGCAATTTTGCAAGTACACCAGTCAGGAAATAAAGGGGGGGGGGGAATTGAATTTTATGGAATAATAGCTTACAGAGAAGCCGGACCTTAGCCGCGAATTGTCTCAATATGGCGCTACTTAAAAGGCTATTCCAAAGATTACTGTATTTTTCACTTTTTTCTTGAAATACATTTGAAAGAAGTTAATTCATAATAATAACGCATTCTGAGCTACAATCGAATTCGCTTTTTATTATAAACGACTTCGATGTCCAATCAGTAATCAACTTATCAGCTACCTATATTAGGACACGAATACAGCGGATATTTTGAGTTTTGTTCTAACTTCATAGGACGTTCAAGAGCTTACAACATTGGGATTAGGTAGTGAAATTCAAAAATAGCATTAACAAAAGGCAGAATTTGTCTTCGACAAAATAATTTTTAAAAATTTTTAGATTAATTTTTTTTTTTTTTTTTGTGGTGGCAGCGGCACGAACTGTTGTTAGATAATGATTAATATGATATACTTCGATTTTCTCACTAATAATATTTATTTACATTTTTAATTTGTATTGAAATTTAAGAACTCTGTAGATAGGTTTCGGTTTTGTTATTTAACAGAAAATTCAGAGTATATTTCTTGGGAAAGGGGGGACAACTGCCCAACATTGAATCATCTGCTACTTTTAGGAGAAACTCATTAAAAATGTATGCAAGATTCATATACCATGATAATAATACCATTTCCAGAAATATTTAAATAACAACATTAATTTCCGTTATTTTTTTTTTCAACTACATTTGGTTAAGAAATACAACTGATTGTTTTATTCATCTTAGCTAAATATATCATAATGAAACAATAAATAATAAGGTAATAGAAAAATGAGTCATTTTTTACATTTTTTTACTATAAAAGAATTCGCGGTAATCCTAGTTTGAAAGGTCAGATTACAAGACTGTTCTACTGTTAGGCAAATTTAAATGTATTGCGCCATTCATATGTTATAGTGGAAATTGCGAAACTTGGATGGGCGCAAAGTTTTCACTCAAACTTGCAAGTTTCACTGTTGTTTAGAAACAACTCAGGCTATAAGGCTAATGTATTAAGTCTGTTAATTGCATGTGTTCTGGCCCATTGGTATGTTTTGCCGGATGAAAGCTTCAGGGATACATATATAAAAGTTCCACCTGTGTGTGAGACAGCTAACTCACCTACAAATTGAAAAGTCCTTTTAGATGTTCTTTGTACCCAAGACAGAATTCGAACCTAGGTCTTTCCATTGACAGACATCATAATTTATGTAGTAAGTAGGTATTTCTTTTAATCACGGAAACGAAAGTATTGATTCAGTATGATCAAAAAAAAAACTAATGCTACCTCTTCCTGACAGGCGAAATTGAATTTATCTGAATTAATAAAATATAACGGTTATATAATATAATACTAATGTATAGATCAATATTGTTTTCTTGTTTTAAACCACAAGGTATTTCACCTACCATTTAGATTAAATGAAATTAAAATTTTGGAGATGTTGAGAAATATGGTAGTGTGAATCGGGTGGCTAAGATGAATGCGTTCTCTGTTGTATAATTTTTACCATATTCAAGCAATACGTGCTAAGATGAAGTCAAAAGTCAACAGGACGATGACCATTAATAGATGCTACAACTTTATGCGTAGATATCTTCTGTATTATATTACCCAACGTCATCCCAGTGAATGACACTCCTTCAGATGATCTAAGAAAATATGCTTTTCATTCGAATTCCACCAAATTTTGAATTTTTGTCCATTAATTGCATTATCTGATTGGCTTTTAAGTCCACAGATTTTTATTTCAGGAAGTAATATGCTGTGTTAATAATGTGAATAAAGTAACTGCGGAAATTTAGACATGTCTGTAGAGTTTTAAGATACAAAATTCAGAATATAAATATGTATATAATACACTTCTTGCCAAAATATTACGTTTTACTTATTACAAATTTTTTTTTTTTATAAATATAATAAAATAAAACTACTCCGTTGGTAAAACCTTGCCAATCGTCGGTAGTTTGGACATCACTTGCTGGCTTTGAAACTGTTGTGCGTCTTAAAATCTCTAATGTTTAGTTATATTTGAAGACGAATCCATTGTTTAATACCAGGCTAACGGGCACCCATCTTTCCTCCTCGTTATTTACATTGCTCAGCACAGTAAGCTACATATTTGTTATTTCAATTTCTACACTAAACTTTTCTCTGCTAATAAACATAATCTTTTGCCATGCTTTTCTACTTTATTTATTTTTTCTTCTTCTTCTAGAAGATGCCTTCTTAAAGCATAATCTTAAAATTTAAGAATAGTCAAAAAAAAAAAAAAAAAGGTAGAAAGAAGAGCTTGAATTTTATGCTTAATGACCTTTCTTGCGGAATTCAAGATGCTGCAAAAGGTACACATCTAATGGAGTGTAGCGAAAAATCTGATATGTTCGGATTCCATTAGGAAATTAAGGCTTGATATCAGAGATATGCATACGCGGATAATGGCTAGAAAGGGCGTGTGTGTGTGTGTGTGTGTGTGTGTGTGTGTGTGTGTGTGTGTGTGTGTGTGTGTGTGTGTGTGTGTGTGTGTGTGTGTGTGTGTGTGTGTGTGTGTGTGTGTGTGTGTGTGTGTGTGTGTGTGTGGAGGAGTAGCTGCGTCAAGAAAGAATTGCGTGGGTGAGGTAAATAAAGGGGGGAGATGTAGCCACAGATAGTTTTTCCAAACAAGGAAAACGACTCTGTGCTACACGGATCGCATTACCAGACAGTGTTGTTTGGTGAGGGGGGTGACCCTAATAGAATATGAGATTGTGCTTTTTTATTCATAAAACTTATAGTGAGTATTGAAACAGAAACTAAGAAACTACAACTAATTATTGCCATGTAATTTAATATGAGTGTGATTATTCTATTTCATAAAGGATAGACGCATTTCAGTAATATTCTTTCATTGTTTCTTCCAGAAACATGCTTTTTTTTAAAAAAAAAAAGAAAGAAAAAGAAATAATAATAATTACCTTTGGGCATGATTATTGAATATAAAAATAATAGTTTCACTAAATTAATTGTTATAACAGCACACATGTTGAATGTCGTGCGTTATGGAACCAGAGCATAGATGCTGCCATCTAGAGTGTCACAACATAATAAATAAAGTAATAGGAAACATTACGTTTCAATATACTGTATGAAATTAATATAGACATCCTTTGGTTAAGTAGGCATTGCACCTACCCTAGTGGTATTTTTGATTTCAGGAAACCGATAAGTATTATTGACAGTGCCGACCCTTATTTCTAACCTCGGATTATGGATAGGTTTACGTTCTTGTTAACGTCATGTAATCACTGACATCTGAACGCTTGCCACTCCTCGTGGCCTGTTTCTATGGCGACTAACTCTAATCACCCTTTCTGTTGTTAACCTCGATTTTCGTGTCTGCGTTGCGTATCGCTGTAGACCCGCCTCGTTTATTTCGCACCCACCCACACAAAGACTTAGCACGGACAGCAAATACGTAATTACCCCACTGTTTATACCCGTTAGGTTATTGTACGAAAACTGTAGCTATTCAAACTACTGCAGTATCCTTTGTACACAGAGGCGATACTGACATTCACCAGATTGGTGATAAAATGGTGCATTGTTTGCGCAGACGATAATAATCACACGAAAATCTGCTATTGAATAAGTCACTTTGACAATTAGCTGACTGATTGCACCGAAACCCGTGTATGAACTACATATACTCTATTAGCGAACAGTTTCTCACTAGCAAATTTACATACAATGATTACTATACATAGATTTAAGAAATTGCAGTGACTTCGGGAATTGATTTCACAGTGAAGAAAAAAAAAGTTTAAACAATTGGTAAAAGTAAGATGCTTGCAACGAATGAATCGGATTGTTAATAATATGCTAACTAGCTGGCATTTCACTCACTGCTGAAAGTATATTCTGCAAACCCATTTTATTATTGGAATGCGGAGCCTTCCTAATGACAAAAAAAAGTTGGACCTTCTGCTGTTTCAATTAGAGCTGGAGCCTGTTATTAACACCAACGACGAGTTGTTTGTGGCAGCTTGATTACTAGCCATTCCTCAGATGTGTGTCACCTAGTTGTTTACATTTCGACCTTCACTTCTAGCTTATTCCTCCTGAGCACATTCCTCAGCGGTCCCAATTTACAGTCAGAGTTCTGGGCCAAGTTCAACTAAGAACGTTTCTTAGGAAGAATTCATTTCACAGATTCTTCGTTAACAAACGATTGCGTTATCAGTTCAATAGCCGATTAATATAGTAACAAACACAATTACTTTGACGAAATTAGCGACAACATAAATAAATCGACCTTAAGAGTTCTGCTGCCTAAGGTGATATCTGATTCAGTGTTATCCGTTGGATTTTTTCCATTGCAAACGGAAACACTATACGAGTTCTACGATAAATTAGTAAGATATCTAATGATTTTATTATGGAGGCCTTTGCAACAGATCTGTATCAACAGTTGGATGCTTCTACACACTCTTGAATTCTGAAGTAAATTACATTAATAAAAATATTAATCTTAAAAAAGCGAATAAATGTTTGTCACCGCCTGCCCTCAAAATGCAAAATTCTGAATATTTCTCCCTCTCCCTTGTATCATGTTGCGGTGTTTGATATGAAACGAAGTAAATAATAAACAAATGTAGTAAAAAAAAAAAAAAAACGTCAGCCAAACTTTGAGAAAGCAGAAGGTTAACTGCGGTTTTAGAAGTGACTACTTTCTGACATTATTTTTTAAATTATATGAGAGATTTTTTTTGTTGCTGTTAAGGTTCTTCTCGAATTCAGAAGAATTTTCATTCTCAACGGTAAAAACAGCCATAATGTCAGCCAAGTAGCCATTTCTGAATTTACCATATCTCCTGCTTTCTCAGTACCCGGCGTACGTTTTCTTTTTTCTTTTAAGAAGGAATAATGTCGATATCTTTAGAATTATTAATAGGTAGAAAAGGGAGCGGGGGGAAATCTAAGCATCATGAGAAGCACGTTCTAAATTTAGCAATAGAGGTGTTTGGAAAGAAATTTCTCTCTCTCTCTCTCTCTCTCTCTCTCCAACCTTCAACTTTCCTTCATAGGTGGGGATAAAGGGATAAAGCAACATCGTAGCTATTATATTGCGGTAAAGGAAGAAGAACGTTTTTTTTTAAAAAACGATGTTTTTTTTAAGGCGTTTTTGTTGTTCATTAATTGTATTTAACTCTTCAGATTTGGCAGACTATCATTTGAGTAAAATACTGCATGACTTTCCATGGAGTAGTTATGTAGTAGAATACTTCATTACTATAAGAAGCACTGTTGACGTATGAAGCTTGTACTACATAAAGTATGGCAGTAGCAACAGTATAAATTCTCTCTCTCTCTCTCTCTCCATTTAGTATTTTTCAGTGCATTTTAACATCATGCTGCTGACTAATACACTGGCCTTGCCGCATCTTTACGTCCCAAGTATTGAAAACTGAAAGTAAGCGAATGTATGCCGTTATGACAACGATATACACCGTGAATTGAGCACAAGAGAATGTGTGCCAATAAGTAGGGCGTAGGCACCTGTCAGTCGAGGGCAGAAAAAGGTGTGTGACCTGCTTGCGGAACACGGCAGGGGGCAGCGTCGTTCTGTCGACTGAGTATGACTGTTGGCAAAGATTAAAGACTTACAGCGTGTCCACGCACTTGCAGACAGTTCAAGTTGAAGGACAAAGTACAGTGTAAACTCGCACAATTCGAGCGAGACGTACACGTGATTGTGCCTTGCACCTGGATCCAGTCAATCAATATTCAAGCAACGACTTTTCTAGCTTCATACACAACGCCAAAGTTTTATCATCACTCTCAATGGTTTTACTCAGTGAATGAGTCATTCTTATTCCAAGAATGGGTTTTCTTTTCTTCAGAATAATAAGATAACAAGGTCCCAGTGCTCTCTCTCATTAAATAACAGAGAACGTGGATGTTATATCAATGCTACCAGAAGGCGATGCTATCTCCAACTCTAATATGAACTTCAAGTGTATTGCTGAATCTGCAGAGCGAGGATCATCGGTTCCTTCGGAACAAAGAAACAATATTTGGATGCTGTTAACTAATACTAAACTAAAATATGAACACAAACGCTCACTATCAAAAACCACACCTGCGCCATAATGAAAACACAGCACTATATATATATATATCGGAACATAAAAACTCCAAAGGAGAAATATTTTCTTTGAGACTTTTTTTTTTGCGCCCCTTCTTTATAATTCTTCCCTTTTATTCCTTAAGATATACGGGTAAACAATACAGAAAGAACGTGAGTGAATAGATGGTTGGCCACCAGTGTCTTGATCAAGCTTCTCGTCCCCATTCACTTAGCAACTGCAGGCCTACAACTAACAATTCCTGCTGTTAATGGCTGTCTTGCTGCCTTAATGATTGATTACTCCATCATCGATGACTCGGCCGTTCTCCGTAGCGCATGAGGGAAGAGATTTGATCGGAAAGCTTTTAATATGGGGAACTTAACGGCTTTGTTCTTTACTCTTGCCATCGGCTGCCGCTGCTGTTGTGTAACTTTGTTCGACTTTTAGTAAATCTTGCTAGTCCCGGATGCTTGGGAACAAAGTAGCGATCCTGATGAGAGTAAGGAGATAGCTATTACTTAGTTTCGGAGCACGCTCTGTTTAGTATCATCCCCGAAGAATGAAAGTTTGGCGATTCCTAAACGATAATAATGAGTTGATTGGTGGTATTGTTAATAACTAATGTTATCAGTTTATCACTTCAGCGAAAATAAAAGTTTCACTGTGCTTATTGGTTGCCCTGAATGTTTTAAATTTGGGGCGTCTTTACTGCCAAAAATTAAAAATTTCTAGTCATGCCCTTGTAATTAAATCGCAATGCCTTATATTGTGCGCAATTGGATAATGACGTTCACGAATATATCTAAATCATATAAATTCCTTCCAGCTTCCCCATTCACATGCTGTTGTTGCAAGTGTGAGATTATCAATAAGTATTCGAAGTTTCTCCATTTGATTAATTATTCTCACCAGGTTTTTCAATGAGGTAGCAAAATTCAGGTTCGTGTCTCGAGACCAAGAATATAATTCCGTAAATCCATTTATTTAGAGAAACTACTGCAGTAGTCAAGGATAAGCGGTTGTCTGCTGGATTCCATCAGTATTTCTCCTATAATCATTTAGCATTTGGAAATATGTCAGTGCACAAGTGCTGCAGCTCTTGAACTACATTTCATTTCGTTCTGATGAGGAAATGAGGTCACATTTTCGTTGTTCTGATACGGAAATGACCCACTATAAATTAAGTGTATTCAGTGTCATTTGATTGAGGTTCCCTCAGCAAAGCTACTAATAATTGTTATTCTGCTACTAAACTACGGAATGTATTCGGTTCTTCTAATGCATCTTTGGTGATACAGAACGTATTCCAATTAACTTCTATGCCGTTAGAATAAATTACACCAAAAACTTCCACATGTTTAATAAATATATTATTATTTTCAACTCTAAAACTCAGTGAGTTATGGTCCTCTGTATATTCATATCATATTCTTGGTGTGATAGTTAAGATCTTTTATAACACGACGATAACTTTCCGAGTTCGGTTAGTATTTGATGGAATAGAGAATTCTACAGGCTGCTCTGAGATAATGTCATGTGTTATGCTATTATCTCAGGGATGCATAATAGTTTTGAGATTTCGCTGATTTGCAGTTATTAAAAACTGAAAGAAATTCGTAAAAAAGATTCTGAAAAAAATATGGCAACCCTTTTCATAACATATAATCAATTTATTATACGAATGTTTGTAATATCTCTTCAGATATGTTTAGCATGGATTCGGAATTTTATAGGAGGAGAAATCCGACTGTGATTTAATCCAGTTTCTTAACGATATACATTTGGAAATTCAAACCATAAATATAATTTACATGTTGATACACCACTTGGCTTAATGGAGCTGCAGTGCTTTTTTTTTTTTTTTTTATGCTGTTCAACTAGACGGCGCCGAAAGCCACCGATAGAGCTGAGCAGTGACAGTCCGCTCAGCCGTCAAATGTCCACGCTCACATCCCAAGACCATTCTAGTCGCCAGACAAACACAGCAGGCGTAAAAGCAGCTTGGATCGAAGAAGCAGACAGAGTGGTTGGTTGCTCTGAAAATAGAAGCAAAAGTTGTTTCCACGTATAGCAGGTGCAAGAAATTTGAACTTATAGGTTTCGAGAGTAAGCTCGTGGTGAGGCGAACATCCATGAAATGGGTGATAGCAATCATCTTTCAAATTAGTTTAGTTCTCATTTTCAAGTGTGTAATTAATGAATAGAAGAACCTAGAAAAGTAAATATTTAATAGACCTGTGGACATTAATAATCATTAAAGATTATAAGCAATTGGTTTTATTTAACTTTTTTTTTTTTTTTGTAAAATGATCATTTAGCTCTTATTTGCATTTATGCAAAGCCAGTAATGTAAAGAAACGTTGGCTGTTAAAACATGAGGTCAGATGTTTTAATTAAGCTGTTTAAGCGATTATGTTCCTGTTTTTCTTATTTTATATAGGTATTTAACGATGTGTCTGCAGTTATTAACTCCTGTTATTTAGTTTTCCATTGAAAAACTGGAAATAAACACGCTTGCATAAAAACTTGGTCTTATAAAAGTTTCCGTAATGTTAAAATATAGTCACATTCTATCACTTTGATTACACGTGCACGCTACTACAAAATACGCTAATTTTTTTTTTTATTATTATTAAAAAATATGTTAACTGTTGCATACTTGTGCATTCGTTGCAATTCACTCTTGGCTTTATATACTTTTTATGAGTCACGTGACCGTACATTAATCGATTGTTGTGACGTTAGCTGTGGAGTTTATACTTAAGCAGCGCCATAAAGTTTTCGGGTTCTGTGCACTACGCCTAATTGCCCTTTGTCTTACAAACGCTCTTGTTCTTGAGGGAAAAAAAAATGCTGTTGTACGAAGAACGCCTTTCTACTCTTTCTTCATTTTTATTAACTGCGTGTAAATTTTAATCATCTGTGAACTCTTTTGCTGGGAACAAAAGCCATTAATAACAGCCACTGCGGGAGCTGTTGTTCTTTGAAGAAAGAAAATTAACGGATTAAGAAGAGGAAGATGAAGAAAAAACGAAAAAAAAAGTAAAAAAAGAAAAACGAAAGACTCATGGAAGCAAAATGACAAGAAATATTATGAAAGAAGAATAAATTACAAAAAATACCCCATTTTGTCCATGTACCTCATAATGCTCTCCTTGATGCCAGAAAATTTAATATCCCACTTAGAGTCGCCTTTTGATGAAAAATGTATTGCAATCATATCTTTGCGACATTAATTATACAATTTGTCTTGCTAGGCAAATCTGTCAAGGAGTTAAAAAAATGAAGCAGAAAAATAACGTAACAAATGGTGTATAGTTTGAAATCCATTTGTTGACAAACTGAAATAAACAAAATTTTTCTCAAAATTATTCTTTATGTTAATGTTTTTGTCAACGGTGAAAAAATAATAATAGGTTTAAAAATAATAATAATTAAAAACAAATTCTTTAGGACGAATCGAACCTATCAGTTTGCAATATAAAATTTTATCACTGTGTCATATTGGTCGTTCGATTAATTATACACCTACAGTTATACAACCAGTTCCAGTATATCATGTAAGTTTGGAAAATATAGTGGAATGATTTTAAATTATCACGGTCGCACAATTCAGAATTAATTTCTACTGTTAATGGACTATCAAACAGTGTTTTCTCAAGTATATCCGATAAATAGCAATATGTACATCTATTTCCTGATTCCTATTTCGATTTAGACCCGTTTTCTGCCTATCACTAAATATCCAGCTTGTAGAGTTACATAACGTGTGTTGGAAATGATATTCTATGAATTAATGAAGTGAGTATTATGTTTATTCACAGTTAAATAACCAGAATTTGCTTCCACTACGATGTCTAAAACTAACATCCACAGTCTATTAAAGATAGAAGATAACGCATTCTTAAATGCCTTTCACTCGTGAGGTTTAAAAATTGGTGTCTAGCTTTAGGGGATTTTATTAATCTCTGTTTATAATCTTTAAATCCGAGACATACAGGACAGGAGAAAAAAATTGTATTAGTCTTTAAATAAATAGCTTGCTTTTTTTCTTCTTTTTTTCTTTTTTTTTTTTTTGTCTCTGTGGGTGTGTTTCTAGCCATTTTTAATTACATTTCTTGCTGAATGCACTGCATCTTTCTTGCTATTGTACTTAGATATGAAAGCCTTGTTTCCACAAATCACATTCCATTCTACTAATAGAGCACTTAAAGTAATTAACCTAATTACTTTTAGCTAATTTGGATAATTATTATTGTTCATTCACTAGCATATTCCGACAGCTCAAACCTTAAACAAATGTCGGAACAAATATTGCATTAAGTACAGAAAGAGAGAGTTAGCTTATACTACATGATCAAATTATTAGGAATACTTATTTTATTTGTCATGTCCTATTTATTTACTGTAGTAACAAAGTATTAAGCATCCTTGGGATTCAAGTATGTGTGTGTGTGTGTGTGTGTGTATGTGTGTGTGTAGCTTCCTTTTTTTTTATTTTAATTGTATGCATCATAGAAAATATTGAGAATGTTATTGTATCTCCGTATTAAACATTGCAATTTGGAGTCAAGTATTTACATTCATAAATATTTGAAACCAAGATTACAATTAGTAAAATGGTTTCTTTTTTAAAATAAAAGTGGCTTCTCTAAATTTACTTTAAATTCAGAATCAGCTGAGTCTTTTCAGACACTCATAGTTTGAATTTAATTTTTATTAGATGATGGTTGATTCCACCATCTTCATCACTTGTATAGTGCTTCTTGTTTTTTGCGGTTATGTTAACGAATAAAGCAAGTAAGAAATAATTGTAGCATGGATCTCTACATATTCTAATACAAACTTACCTACTCATAAATGCATTTAGACAGGAATTAAAGGATTTTTAAAATAAAAAGACAAGCCTTATAAACTCAAAGACGAGCTGTGCAAACTCGTTCAGAGCAGGCTTTTACAAACGTCCATACCCACGGTGGGATTTGAACACACGACCTATTGGTTAAAGAGCGAGTATAGTATCCACTTGGCCAACCAGGTCAATGGTTTTGATTAATTATTTTGATGAACTGATGTGATTTAACATGACATATGCACATACAGCAAGAAATAGTGTGCAGAACTATTGCGTCGTCAGAAGGATAAATGAGGCGACGTTTACGTTTTCGATACGTTTGTGGCTAATATATTCCTAAATAGGACTGCTTTTCCTCAGGTCCCTAAATGATTATAATCGGGGTGACTGTTTTGATGCATTTTGGTGTAATAGAGGGTTTAAGTGTCAAATCAGAGCTATATTCTGGGTATGAAACAGGTGACAAAACTTGTCACCTGTTTCATTCCCAGATTGGTTGGATTTATTGTCTTTTTAAGGTTTAGTTAATGCTATTCGCAATTACCAAATCAATAATTTTCTACTTTTGTTGCAAAATATCCACTCGGCAAATATATCAGTGTGTTTTATCAGAAAGTAGGTAGCACCCTGTTTACTTATCCTTATTTCAGATAGTGTATATCCGTTTCCAACCGAAACCTCCACGGCCATCCTCTCCAAATGGAACAAAAGTTGTCGCCTCATTTATGGTCACATCTTTTCATTTGACCTGTGCTATCACCAGATCTAACTCGTAAACTGTCACTTTTCATTCCTCAAGCTCCCCTTCCTTCCTTCTTTTTAAATGTGATGTTTATCCCTTTTCATTCATGTTTAAAATCTCTCACAATAAATATTCGACTTGTACTCATGTTCATTTACCTCTGCTGAATAACCATTTTCATTTTAAATCTTTGCTCTTGCCCTGATCACCACCATCTTTGTCGGACTGAGTTATGCTATCATTTCCAGTCTCCTAAAGCTCTCATATATTACTCTGAGAAATACTGTCCCCGAATATATCCTTATTAGTCACAAAGTCCTCTTCCTTTAGTCAAGAACAAGCATAACAATCTATCTTCAAGCTTGCAGGTCCCCACAAACACCATTGCAGTCTATCCAACTTCAGTTAGCAAACTGGGCAAAGAAGTATATGAAGTACTAGTGTTTAATAATTGAAGTATATTTTCGTGTTTTTCCCAAGTTAAAAGATGAAATTGGTAATGTTTGAAATTAATCAGAGAAACTAAGCCATGACATATGTTCCACTACCGGTTTGTTTGTTTTGCGAGGGTAATACCGCCGGAGAGATTCCGAGAGAAAAAGGGCAAATCTGCCACTTCCGAATGAAACACACACACACACACACACATGTATAATGCCAAATGTAAAATACCTTTACCTTATATAACTCTTTGTTTTTTTTCTTCCTGTCAGACTCCTTCCTAGGATTCACAAATCTCCATTATACTCATTATAACCACAGTTCTCTTTCTCAAAATTATTCACGGTTATCATATCTTGGAAGTACACCACAGTTCTCCCACGCTTACTCTCCCCCCCCCCCATCTACTAGCGAAACTTTCCTTCATATGGCTAATAGAAAAATTAGCCATATGAAGGAAACTTCATATGGCTAATTTTCAGCCTTTAGATGGCTGAAATTTTTCATCATCTAAAGCATTCACACCAATACTACGTCACCCCCCCTCTAGCTTCTTATACATTCTCGGTTATGTCCTTAATCTCTCTCTCTCTCTCTCTCTCTGAACTATAATAGGCTTTAATCATTCTTTATCCTTTGCATTTCCGTAATATCGAATATCCATATATTATTTCCCCCATTCTTCATATACCAACCTTCTCTTTACTGTGAGCTTCTTCACTCAAAATTAACCATTTCTCTATTTCTCTTTGTCATTTCGTGATATTCCACTCTTCTATTCCAGAACTCGGACCTCTGATTAATCTGCAGGCATGATTGGTCGAGTGGTTAGCGTATCCGCTCTCCAGCAAAGAGGCTGCGGATTCGAATCTCACCAAGTGTATGGATGTTTGTGATTGTCCTACTAACCAATTACCATATGTACTGCTGTGAGCTGTGTCCTGGCGCAGTATGACCTTTGATGTCTTTGCGCCATAAAAGTCAAATTTAAAAAAATCTGTATAATCTAGTTCACTCATTTCCGCAGCACAATCGGAAGAATAACAATGTCCTGCATTTGGGATGAGAGAAAAGCTATTTGATTAATATTTAATATTAAGCAAATTAATTTAAATTAATATTTAATTAATGCGCCTCATTCTCTCCTCCCTGAAAAATAGACAAGCGGTTTCGGAATACACTAAATTTAAAGACATAAAGCAATCGCCGATTATAATAATATGCCTACTGACATCCTCGAGAGTTAAACCATCTTTCTCTCGACAACTGCTAGGCCGTAATTGTATTTAATCGCAGTTTTAGATTAGATGCCCCACGTCTAACCTAAAAGATATACCTTAAGCTCCTCCCACCTATCTTTGTCATCAGGATTAGGATGCATAGAAAACGCATTCATTATTAAAATACTCTACCTGCGATCCTGTTCGCGAAATCTTACATACAAAGACGTTAATTAGTTTTTCATAATTGCGATGGAGTTAGGATGTTCGAGTACAACTAGTAAGAAAATGCATTTAAAAATAAAATTGGCATTTTCCCCATTTTTAAATTAAATTACAAATGAATTTTTACTTTCGTTCACTTTTGAATATTATATTCTTTTACATTTTTGCACATGTTTAAAAAATTATCAGGATCTAATTTTATCTAAAATGTATAAATCACCATAATGCGAAATAGGAGGCACTAAAAATAAATAGAAAAAACGTAAAGCATTGCTACATACCCATTAAAACAAAACTAATGAAGCTATAATCCTTACTAGGTTTGAAAGAATTCAAATGATTACTGTCTTCACTTTCCAGCCTGGTCTGACACTGAAAGGTATCTTTAGAAGTTACGATCCATGTCTTCTTTCTGTATTGTGTAACTGAGATTCAGTTTTCTATCTGATCGCTCGCTGCATAGATTGTGGCATGATTTTAAAGATTATAATTTTGAAACTTGCCTGTCTTTATAATAAATAAAGATATCAAGTTTTTGATACTCTTTTCTATGTTCTGATCTTAATTATTATTATTATTATTTAACACCTCCAGGGAGTCCAAGACTCATAGAGGCAGGGCACCTACTCTACAACTCTCTGTCTCCACCACTCAACTTTCCACCCGTCATCCACCAACGCCATTTACTGTTCACCACATTTTCAGAGACAATCACAAAGATCCATGCCCATGGCGGGATTCGAACCCGCAGTCTTTTGGCTGGAGAGCGGATACGCTAATGTTCGCTATGGTATATATTATATTAACCATATTAACTAGAAACGTATTAATGCTGAAATGGGCAATCTAAAATACTAATACATTTATAGCAAGTTTATAATTCGAAGTTTCAAAAGTTAGGAGAAAAAGTGGAAAAGAAATTGCGGGTAACTCGAAATCTCAAGATTTAATTGTTGGGAGATTAAATCTTTTTATTTTATCACACACAATTTTGCAAATGCTGCTGTCTGAGATATGTATAACCCAATCGCTGCATACTGGGAAATGCAGAGGGCAAATCTTTTCCTATTTCTCCAGACCATTCTATTTTTTATTTTTATTTTTTAAGATGTAAAAATATTCTCATAGAATCCTATGATTAGTGGTTTCTACACTTCTGTAAAATAGACACATATAAGCTGTTTCTGATTTGCTGGGACCTAAAGATGTTATCTTCAATATAAACTAAAGTTTTCACGTTAATACTTTGAGTCTGAGAGGAGTACATGATATCGTTAATAGGTGAAATAGGTAACAAAGAGGTGCATTGTTATTCATTAGTGTTAACTTGCCCGGAACCATTTCTGAATAATTTGCACAACAGGTCTTCTGCGCTTAAAGTAACATTTTTAATGAAGGTTATCGATTCAAAACGACGTTTGGTAATTGTTCAAATCCCAGCGCGTTGAGATTCAAATAATAAAGAGTTCTTGATTAAAGATAGACCGTTCTTGATTAAAACATTTCACCATATACTATATTTAACGCCATGAACAGAGCAAAATGCATTTCCTTTAAACAGCTACGGCAAACAAATGTTTACTGTTCTCCGACACAAACGGGTGTCAAGTGCGAAGATCGAATCCAGGTTTAATTCATTCCTTTCCTAAGAACACAAGCATTATGGGCTGCCGCTCTAAATCGGAGAACAGTACACGAATAACAGCATGAGTGCACGTGACTCAGCGTCGATTCATCCTGGCGTCAGCTGCTTTCGAACGTGCCGAGTGGAGTGGGCGATCGAAACTCGAGCTGCGGCGGATGGAAGCATACTTGCTCGGAGAGAGAGAGAAAGAGAGAGAGTATGGAAAGCTTCCAGATGTCTTCAGAATTAGCGTCGGAACCCACCGCCGAAGCGGTGCGTTGTACGTGTGGATGACAGCAACTGCAGATGGGATGTGTCTTCTAAACGCTCTAGATTCGGAGAGAGCGACGAATAGAGCAGAATGAGAGATGACGGAGGGGATGGGGCTAGTAAAAGGAGGGTGGGGAAAGAGCGTGCCCCGGGGATGGAAAATAGTGTACGCGTCATATACCAGCTGGGTTTGGCAGTGCCTTCAGAGAAGCCGCGAGTTTAGAGAAAGCACTCAGCACCTTCACACATCTGGTCTCTGCTTTAATCAAAGCACCTCACAAGCCTCACCGAGAGCTCCCTTGTTTCACCAGAAAGGCCGGTTCGGGCCTGCTGGCAATGCACGTGCATGAGACGGTCCTCCTCCTTCTATATCTGCTCCTCCTGCTGGGTTGATTAACGCCAGTTGTAGAAAGCCGGAAGGCAATGGGGGAGGGGATATACTTAAAAGATGTGCAAGAGTAAGAAACCAAGCACATCACAATAGTCGATTCTTTGCCTGTATATTCTTCTTTTTTTTTTATGTGTGTGTGTGTGTGTGTGTGTGTGTGTGTGTGTGTGTGTGTGTGTGTGTGTGTGTGTGTGTGTGTGTGTGTGTGTGTTTAATTGGTATCGCGGCTGGGAATTAAGCCCACACATGGATCGCATGCCTCCTTCCTTTCCATTTCTAGTGTGGCTTAAGAAGGAAGAATAACGAACTGGGAATATTTGCCACCAGGAGGATCAAACATCTCTAAATCCCCGCGGTACCTGCAATTTTTATTCGCAGTCAAGAATGAAAGATCACCACTGCATCCGACTTTTGATGGAAGAATTCGAGGTTACATAACCTGATAAAAGTCTCTTTGAACAGATTCTTTGTCGTGTAGAAATCAGTAATCAGCCATTTTTATCAATTAAAGGAAAGGAGAGAGAGAGAGAGAGACGAAATAACAAGTGCTTCTTTTTTTTCTAACTGAATAAAGAATCCAGTCATTGCAGATAGCTCTGTTAGTTTTCTAACTCTCAGTTTTTGGTGCCCGAATTATCACGTAATATAAGCACCGTCTCCTATTCCTGAACAGAATTCAAATGTTAATACGCTCGAGAGTATTGACAAGGATTATTAAGGCACAGTGTAAGATGCTCTTAAGAGCATCTTGCACTGTGATATTTATTTACATTTATTTATTTTTCCTTTGTTTCTTAGGGTTGTTTACTAGCTTTCGTGCAGGAATTGAACCTGGAGTGCATGCGTACACGCAAACCCATAACTGTAGGATCATTTGCTGAAGGGGATAAAAATGATAGCCGAAGCGTAAACCCTTCTCACATCTGTCAACTGTTTAGTAGCGAAAAATAGGTCGATATTTTCTCAGTCGTTTGTTTTTATCATACACAAATGCCGATACGGTTTCGCTCTTTTGTATTGCGTATCGGCAAATAATCCAAGAGTGGTTTAGGAAGCAGCTGATAAATGACCTTGTATACTTCAAAAGGTTATTTATAGATACAAAGAAATATTCAGACCCGATAGTGATGTCAGTTTATAGCTCCTGAAATTTACGTAGCTTCTTGTAGAGCACCTATCACACAATTGCTCTAAAGACACACAGTCAAATGATCTGAAATACTTCCCATGCTTGTAAGAGTGACCATGTAGCACATCATATCAGCTAGTTATTTAGGGAAATAATGGATGTAGATTTTTAAGCTGTTTACACCAGCGCTATTTTCATGAGCTTTTCAAAGTAGTGAGAACTCGAATTAACGTGGCCATCTGTTGGTGTGGCAGTGACCAAGAGTATTGATATTGTCCATGTCTCAAAGTCGTTAACTTTTTCTCTGTGGCTTCTTCCTCAATTTCGTTAGAGTCATTATTTTTGTAATTTTCTTTCGTAGGAAACGCTTTATTTCCCCAATTACAAGTTCGCCTCCCTTACAGTAAAGTATCACTTAGAAAAACCACATGGACCGCACTTAAGAAAAAAAATAATAATAAATAAAAAGGAACGACCTCCTTCTTCGAAAACAACATCGAAATCCCACGCCTCTCTTGCTTCGGTATCTCCAGATGTCCCCAGCACACACCGCGTCCTGGTACAGTGTTTTCTCTATGCCTATAGCCATGACTGAACTGCCAGATTCTTACCAGTTACCCCCTCTTCCGTTCTTTCTTCGTCCATAGAATAAACCCTCTAATTTGTCTTTCTTTCCCAACTTTATTAACAGTTGGGTTGGTTACATTTATAGCCTTACAATTACTGGGATTTGGCAAGTACCTCGTCACGACTTCAGTTTCGCGTCCACCTCCGAATAGCTCTGACTCAAGCATAATCTTGAACCCAGCCACCTGTGATTAAGTGGGGGGGGGGAGAAAAGCATCTTGAATGCATATAAATGTTGGTTATTTTTGTCCCTGCTGGTGATAAAACTCTGGAGAGGGCACCTACCTACTTACTCGGCATTTGCACCACAAAGAGACAGAAGGCTAAAAAAAAAACTGGATAATTTGTTAATAAAGACGAGGTTACGAAAGATATTCAAGACAGATTTCAAGCTTTTGAAGTTAATAAATAGCTTATTAAGATTAGTGGAGGTAATTATCGGACGTAACGGCTCAATTTGTGTGTTAATTATATTTTTATTCTAACAGTCACCTAACATTATTAACTCATCATTTTATATCTGTAAATAAATGCATCCGAAGTTCCAAATAAAAATACCCCATGTAATGATAGTTTACGACTAGCTGCAGAAATCGTTTCGTGCAAGTTTTTTATTGAAAGAACTTGCATAATACTTATTGCTAAGATTGGAGAATATAATATTGTGTTAACAGATAAAAATTCGTTTATGTTGTGCAAGTCATGTAAAACTCATCCTGTCATGACAAGTGGGTTATTCACAAGCTGTGAACACCATGTTTCATTGTGCCGCAGATTTCAAAACAGGACATAAGAACAGAGGCCCAAGCAGTTATATTAGACAATGTTAATTTTTATGTCTGTCTCGTTCATGTAAGGTTGGAAACCTATAGCTCTATAGAAGGGTTAGATAATTGCAAACGCTTACTATTTGCTGTTTTACGAGACAACAAGAATAAATGCGTTTTTCAAATGAAACATGGTACTTTTTCAAGCCACTTCAAAAAGCAGCGTCAGTATCAAATCGGACGATAAAAATCAAAATGGAACTCACAGGTTTGAGAAAACGAAAATGATATCCACTCAGTTAACCAGCTACTTATAACATATAATCAGTCGGCATGGTCTCTCTCTCTCTCTCTCTCTCTTTCACACATACTGTAAAAGTTGTATTAATAAAGAAAATTTGTAGTGGAAAAATTTCATTGGACGATTTACAATTTTTTTATTTGATAGCATTACGATATGGGCCTTACATTCGTATCGAATTGCATTTGGTATTTCGCTACTTTAAAAAAATATATCATCTGAAGCACTGACTTTTTGCCTGCTATTAGTACGGTTTTTTAAGGTTTTGATTTCTGTAAGTATTAAATCATGTTTCGACCTCTTTTGTTCTCCCTAAAAACATACTCATTATTAAACTACACTTTATCCTTTTGATGAGCTTCAGAACGGCGAGTCAGTGGGTGGAGTGAGTCACTGGAGGTCGACAGTTGATAATCGAAGCGAATAGAGGCTCAACTTCCTGGACTATTTCTTCTTTTAAACTAGTTCGATAGAATATTAATTAAATAACAACAGATCTGCGCATCTGGTTTATTTAAAAACTATTTTTAGTATTTAATTATCATGTTCGATGCAATTAATTTCATAGTTTGTTTTTTATACTTCGTGTTTAAGAGTTTTATGAAAATTTTATAAGCTGCTACGAAATATCTTATTCACAGGCATCGTTCTGAGCGAAGGTGTCACTCAAAGTATCAGGAAGCTCGTTTCAATAATCCTTAGTATCCCTTTCCCCACCCCTAAATTTACATAGTTGAATGTTTGAAATAACCAAGCGGTAGAGATGATTTAAAATTAGGGAAAGCTACCAAACCTACCAAGCAAAAGCTGCTACTACGCATTCTACGCGATAATCAATAGACAACACCTATAGGCCGTTATAGAAAGATAATTATCGGTGAATGACGGCAGCACGTGGAAGGAGAGTTTAAATCATCGTCCCTTTACTCCCTGCTCATTATTTACGTCTATTCAAACACGTTCATTTACAATCCTGACAGGGAAGTCATTAAACAACGAGCACCTTCAACACGACTGAGAACCTGGAATTGGTAACGTAAAAAGGAGGGGAAGATGGCTGGATGGGTATCGGCCAGAGAAGTATAAATTATTTTTAATGACATAGATCGCGGAAATGTGTATTAAAAACCAGAAACAACCACACAGTTATTTCGCTGAAAAGTGTTAATGTGAAGGACTATTTTATGCATATAAAAGTGTTAAAAGGGGTGCTTCTCATATATCGTAAGGACTCCTTACTGGTATGCATCCATCATGAATTCCTCGTTGACACATGCACGTACACACCTACATGCTATGCTTATTTAATTATGCACAAAGAGATAAGTTTCAAGGTCGCGCTACAGTTGTATGTTTGGAGTAGTACAAATATATATATATATATTTGTACTACTCCAATTGTACTAGATCCTCATATATATATATATATGAGGATCTTATTAACAATTTTTCAAAAGTTAAAAGCCTTCCCAACTAGAAAATAAATATTTTGTCTTCCCCCTTGCTCTAAATTACAAACTATAACCTACCTTTGTCGCTAATAGCAAAGCCCCGATTGTTGTGCTAGTGAAATCCCTTGCCATTTCTCACATTTGACGTTGTAATAGATCCCATAAACAGTTCAGTTGACTAACCTTGGACTGTTGGCTACCTGTTCAATTACTGGTTCAAAAAGTTGTTGTTCTTTTCTTGCAGCAATAGAAAGGTGTTTAGGTTAAATCTCTACAATAAAATAAGAAACCTTTCTGGTACAAGCAGAACCACGTTTTTATTTATTTATTTATTTATTTATTTAAGACAATTACAGTCAAATTAACTGCCGGAGAGATTTTCCCATATTCAGACATAGAGCTCTTTCCCTTTGAACAGCGAAGTCAGTTGTATCTAATTTTGTCAAGTGGAATTTGGTACAAATTTCTCGATCTTTACTTCATATACACTAACTAGCAGGATTCAGTTTGCTCATTAGTCATGTCAGTTTTTATGGAATATAAGTATCGAATGTTTGGATTATCTGTCGTTTTTCAGTTTTCGTTTCCATTAAGCCATTTTTGATTCATCTTATTTTTGCTACCTTTTGATATTTAACAAACGTGTTTAAGTGACCAACAGATTTTTGATTTTTCGAAATCCAGTTGGGTAATTGTAAACCTGCATAATCGAGATTTAAATATATTATTTTTTACCTCTGAATAAATTTTTATATCAGATTATGATTACAATAAATATAATTCTGTGTAAATAGTTAAATTTACACAGAAATTGAATTTCAAACTATATCATCTGATGAGTTTTTTCTGGGTTATTACTGGCGGTTATTTTATTATTTACATGCATTGTAAATCCTGTAGAATATCTAGCGAACGTGAAATTAAAGGCTAAGATACATTATTCGTGTTATTTATTTATTATTTATTTTTTTACTAAAGTTATAATTCGACGATTAGTGAAATTCGTTACAAATCCATCTTTTAGTACTCAGCTTCACTGCCTTTCCTCCTCACCAATATACGATTAGTGACATCCTCTTTACTGACCGCTCAGTGTTTTATATCGCATATTAAAATCACTCATATATCGTAATACATTAGCTGCATATTTTTCTTTATCTGAGCCAAAATCGTGAAGATAGTTCATTTAAATGATGAACGGATGTTATAATACTCCTATGATAACAATAGGCTCTGTTTTTAGTAGTTCATTGGTCAGATTGTTGTCGCTACTTTCAAACGTATAAAATAATTTTCTTTATAGTTTGAAACGAATGTGATGTTGCTTTTATTACGCTACATCGGCCAAATGTAACGGTTGTTATCATCTGTTGTTACCAAATCGCCTGCCGCCTTGTAACACGATAAGCGCCGAAGTTGGAGAAACCATTCATTGGAATAATAAGGCTGCAGGGACTATTCGTTATCCAACATCAGCTTAAAAAAAAAAAAAATTGCTTCATTTGCATGCTTAATGGATAAATGACATAATCGAGAACGAAATATGCGATATCAGCGATGACAGTGGATAAAAGCCTCTTTTTGCGAAATTGTCTGATGCTTTTTGTTAGTTGTGTATTAGCACGTTACACGCATTGAAGGTCTAGGAAAGTTCTCAAACTTCTGAAGCCACAGGCATCTTTTGAAATTAAGCACTTTTGGATATCACGACACCTAGTTTGAGAAACATTACTATAAATCGATGCATGTGTATTTTATTTATTAAATGAAAATGTTTAAATTAGGATCTCAAAAAACTATATAGAGGCAAAAAAGGGATATAAGGAATACTGAATTTTTTTATGAACTTTCGGCTTGTTAAATGTAATATATCCATAAAAATACGACATTACTATATGATTACGTTATTATTGCTTTATATTATACTGAATATTACATTATGTGTCATTATTGTAACACAAATCATAGATATAGGCCCTCAGATCTGTTACATTCTATTTGTAAACATCAAACACAATAAGTATGATGTTTTTTTTCTTCCTAAGTCACTAGAAGATCTTATTTACTATATCTTAATTTTGAATTCCTTGTTCGTGCATTCACACAGAGTTGTGAAAGTAGTTAATTTAAATAAAATGAGCATTCAGTTGCAAATGCTGACCTTCGTGTGTTGTTATTATTATTATATATATATTTTTTATCTCCCTGTAGTCTCACTGGGAAACAAGCGCAGAGGAATATTGGAAAAGAACGAGAGGGATAGCGTTGCAGGTGTACAGGTGGGAATTGTTAAGGAAGGTGGTAGGGGGAGGGGAAAGAAAAGTGAAGCGTCTTCTCTTGTTCAACCACGTGTGACGTCATTCCTATGCAGTTCATGCAGCCACCTGGCCACTAACTAGCGATTAGCGCGTGCCTCGCTCACAGATTCACCCACAGTGACCCGGAAAAGGGGAGGGGGGGATGAAAGAGGGAGACAGGAATGTTTCATCAGGCAAGGCTCTGAAGGACAACTACCTGTATTGTCACGTGTAGCCCTCACTTTGAAGGACGCTTTACCCCTACTTTTTTTTCCTCCTTGGAAATTACAACGTCCACTGTTTTTAATCCTTTTCTTTCGACCCCCCCCCCCTTTTCCCAATCTCTTTTGCTTCAGGAAGAGGCGTAAATGGCAGATTGGATAAGACGTCTGAAATGATGACGGTGTTTTGATCTTTAATTTTCGATGCTGTTGTTTAGTGAAAGTCCTTTGGCGCCTGTCTGTTTATGCTTATGGCCAAAGGTTGGACAAGTGGAAAATTCCAGAGTTCACCCACCTACAATTCGAAATATTTTTACAAGTTCATCAACTTGTGTGTTTTCCTGTCAATACACGTGAAACACAGATGCATAAACAGATAAGTTTCTCTTCGGATTTCAGGGCTTAGCCGCATAATTCCAACCCTCCCTCAAACTTCAGATCAATGTATCAGTTAATTTTTTTTAATGAAGGTTTGGCCAATAAAATACCTAATATTAGTCAAGTAGGAACCGATATTTAGGCTCACTTTTAATCTTAAACTTCAAAAATATCGTGTATTTCTTTCGCTAGTTTTAATTTAGGTACCCGCTTAAACTGTTTTTAAACTTAGATAACTACTCCGAAAATTAAAGAGTTTAATGCTGGCGATATTGTTGTTGTTTTTATTTACTGGCGAAGTAACTAAGGTTGTGAGGTTAGTGTACCGGTTTATGTTTGTTAATTGCTTGCATCCCCAAACAAATATAATACTGGGAGAGTCGATAGAATATATACATTAATTCTGCTATTGACGGATTGCACTTGCTAGCCAAGTGACGAAGTATCAGTGTCAAAGTTTATGCTGTTAAATAATAAAAACAGATTCTAGTGTAAAGCTTTTCATTTGGAGTAATTTCTGCAAAAATTGATAATTTTGAAAAAAGAATAAATGAAATATTACTTGCTTGAGTGACAGAAGAAATTTCTTTCGCACATGTTTCCTGATATATCATGGTTTTAGCAAAATCCACATTAAGAATAATATTCAGTAGCTCTCTGACGGTTATTTTTAAATATAAATTCCTGTTCTCTCTCTCTCTCTCTCTCTCTCTCTCTCTCTCTCTCTCTCACACACACACACACACACACACACACACACGAAAATACAAAACCAATAACAAGAGTGCCACGTGTGAGCAAATAATTAAGGAGGAAGAAGGAACGTGTTGAAATATCTCTTGAATTTCTGAACGTTTTAATACTTGAGAGAGGGGGGTGGGAACTCTGTGCAGAAGAATTTTGAAGAACAAAAGTAGATGCAATGAAAGAGGAGGAGGAGCTGTATTCAGAACAAAAGTAGATGGAATGAAAGAGGAGGAGGAGCTGTATTCAGAACAAAAGTAGATGGAATGAAAGAGGAGGAGCTGTATTCGTTCAGCATGTGTGAAGTTGAACTGTAGATGTTGACCAGCACTGATCGTGTTTTTACAAGCTTAGAAGGAAGAATGATGGTCCCAGTTGAGTAGAGTTCTGCTTTGGAAATGCCTATAGAAAAGCATGAGGCAGAGACATATCTATGAGAAAGTGGTTGGAAGGAGTCTGTAAAACAGGAATCATCTGTTAAACAGACCGTTTGTTCGAAAAGACTTGGGTTCGAATCTCACCCAAGATGCCAAGAACCTTTATAAAGCTTTTCAACTGGAGATGAATTAGTATTAGTTTAGTTTCTTCACCCGTAATTCCATACAACAATACTCTTTTTCTGGATAGAATCGGGCATTTTAGAGAGGTTTTTAATGTTGGGCGAATTTGGAATTTATATAGTATTAGACGCTGCACAAGTGAGAAGTGATGTCTTGAACCGAAGTGGATAGAAGTTTTTTTAAGGCTGAAGAGGTTATAGAGATATGATATTGTTAGGATAATTTAGTCAGCCCAAGAGGAGAAGTCTGGTCTTGACTGGAGATCTGAATATGATGTGGAGTGCTCCTAACATAACGAAAGCTTCGAGCGTTGCTAAAATATGTGAAATTTCGCAGGTTCTCTGTGTTTCAAATTTCTATTCCATCTGGTTATTCTTAAAAACTTCCCACTGATTGAAAGTACGCTGTGCATACTTATATGTAGAAGTGGCCAATACCTTACTATCTTACTATGTTACAGTGATGTAACATCTGGTACTAATGCACTGGCTGCTCTACAGTTATCACCTGGTGGACATAAGCAGAACCTATTGCTGCCATGGGCTCATTACATTGCATCAATCAAACAAAGGAAGCTATTTTATTAGAAAGAGAGACAGCTTAAAAAAGTTAAGGGAAAACGTTGAGTTTAATCGTATTTAGTTTAGCAGTGTGACGAAATTAGACTAAGTTGGTAATCGAGCGTCAACCTCGACAGTGGCTTAAAATTTAATTTAAATTATATGCTGTAGTTTAATTTGATATAAAATTCATTCTATACTAAATGAAGCCAAGCGTATAGTTGAGCTAAAGCATTGGATAAATAATTACTTTTGTCATGTTGCAAGGAGGAATTGCGTATTTTATGAAGATCCCGTTGTGCGATAGTTCAATCACAAAAGAGAAACTTCAGACAGACAGACAGTGAAGAAAAAAATTCGAATTAATAGTGAAGAGATACCAGACGTCTGCTTTATCAGTCTCTCTATCTCTTTCTCTCTTTATAGCCATTCTCGTTTTAAGCTCCATTTCATCTAGCGATATAAACATGATCAACCAATAAATGCCTTTCGATCAAGACTCAAAATCTATTCTGTATTGTCATAAACATTTTTTTTTTAATAATTGCATCTTAATTCATCGTTTTATCACGAAAGCTTTGAGTAGTGCAAATAGCCTTTCCATACCTAAATTATTCTATGGGACAGATACCTCTAAACATTTTTTTTTTTTTTTTTGGTTTCAACGATAAGCCAATTTAAGTCATTGCCAGAGATTCCTCTAGTATTCATTTGGAAACAGTCTTAGCTGAAGTCATTATTAGTTTTTCATTTAAAAAACTCATTAAAACAAACCGATTTAATGCTGTTTGAATAATACTGGTGTCATGTAAAAAAAAAAATTAATATTCGTTTTCACGCAATGGCCTGCCAGGTAATGAAAGCTTTCGTTAGCGAGATTGTTTACAATAAACGTTCTTAAAGTTTAATTACAAATGGGAATTAGAAAAGTTAACAAACAGGAAAAGGGTATTGGTTTTGTTTGGTAATAGTCCTGTGTCGATAACCGAGAAATGTAATGAATTAGCACATAGAAGCTTCAACTGCAGCACTAAATTGTTTTGTGGTAACTCTTAAAATGGAACAGCATAAATTAGTAAAATTCTAACTTTTAGACACCTTTTGTTATTAACAAGACATCGATTAAGATAAAGAAAGCCTTATTACCACCAGGCATCGTTGCCTTAATCAGAAGTTTGGTTCCTTCAAAGCAACCGTAAGAGACTTCGTCCATTGAACATCGCACGGCATTCAACTGGAATTTGAACTATGCTATTTGGCAAGGCGTCTCAATTTTGCAGAAAGGTCAGGTTACTCAAGATCAAAACGTTCCCTCTCTACAGATATCCTGACCACACAGTTAAGAACACCAGAAACAACCGTCATTCAATTAAGCTTTGGGGTGAAATGACAGCTTGGTGTACAAGTGGATTCCCTTCCTCAGTGGCATTTACCACATGACCCCATTTAATCTTCTTCATTGGCGATGCGAAGATGCACTCACGGCGGTAAACTTCGTCACTTCCTGTTTTCATTTTACCGGTATTGCTACTTGGGAAGTTTAGGGATTACCAGAGAATTAGAAGCGAATATGAAATGAAATACGATCTGGTTTACGTTCTATGATTGAATAACAGAGAAAAAAAAATGCTTCAAGTAGAAGTGAATATATGTTAGTCTGGGAAACAATGGCTACTTTGTTAAAACACTGGACAATACGTGTCTACAAAAATTAACAGGAATGCCGCGGTAGACATTTGTATTTGCTTTCTCTCATTATATTTCTCTTAACTTCTCTTTCAACTGAGCACTTTGTAATTGAGTGTGCAGCTGTTGACAAATTAGCTTATCTCTTGAAATACAACGTTGCTTTGAAATAAATTATAGCTTCCAACGACTGGTTGCACTTAGTACATCTTCTGACCTCTCCTGTCTCCCAGTGCTAGCTGAACATCTACAAAACCCCAGCTGTCATCACAGTTATCAGCAACGCCAGCCTTTACTGTACATGTACGACTGTAACGCCAGACTGTGTCGTTATTTCTGAAACTATCAAACAGTTTACCTAAACTAAATTGTTAAGTATAAAAGATATCATTCGCCGCTTAGAAGAGAAAATTTGGAGAAGGGTAGGAGGAGGTTAAACACCTTCCTAATATCTCTAAAAGTTCCCTGTGGTTTTGGTTACAGGGATTAAAACGTAATATAAAAAATCGTTTATAATAAACTATACTAAATATTTAGTCTTTCTCGTCCCAGTGTTGGGATACTTAGATGGGACAAGAAGGGAAAGAGAGTGACCCTCGGCGACGCAGCCCTCTCGACTGACCTAAGGTCAGTTCTATCACCTCCGACAAGGCACGCCCAAACATGGATATAAAAAAAAAATGTGGGTGGGCGTCCCGACACCTGTGACGACTTCATCGGGAGTTCTCACGCTTTGGCATCAGTACAACGAACACGTGCAAACCCAAGACAAGCCATCTGCACCCTCTTCCTTCCCTCCCTGCTTGGCTCACGAGTCAAATCTGCTCCCCCACCCACCCGCGGAACTGGCTTCTCTAGCCGTCGGGGTTCACGGCCGAGCTCCGGGACAGGCATTGCTGGCGCCGGCAAGACATCGACCGAACAAGCCGGGGTTCGCTGTTGACCTCGCTTCGCGAGTGGCCACACACTGCTCCCCGCCGAGTAAGGCGCCGACGAGGACGTGCCCGGGGGGGTGTCGGGTTACGCCCAGTCGTCAGCGCGCCCAGAGCGCCTCCCGCCGGCAGCCCTTTGCATCGTTACGGGCTGCCAAGGAGCCGGTGCTTCCTTTCTTTCCCCTCTAGTTTTCGACTACATGCCATTGCATTCTCTCCCCCCCCCCTCTTGTTTCTTACTCACGTGCAGCGAGAAATGGCTCGAAACAAGTGGTTGATGTTGTCTGTGCTCCCAGTCAACAGATGTTAGTGGTGCAAGCTGAGAAATCCGTTCCTAGCACAGCGCTCGGACTGTTTAGCCGGGAATAAAACGGGTTGGGGAAGAACTGGGATATTAATGGTAATTCACTCCAGATAGTTCGCTGGCAGTCATGTGTAGAAAAGGAGTTGTATGTGACGCCATGCAGTGTCATATATCCGTACTCCGACAGACGCCAGTCCCACCCAGTATTACTTGTTTTGTTTGTTTCTGGTACTTTCCCCCCTATATGCCTTTTTTACTTTATTTTGGTAACTCTGGCGAGAACATATGTACGACCTCAGTAAGCGCTGGTAAAACACATTCATTTGATTTCTCGTATGCAATAACATAAATAAATAATAACATAAGACAATTCCTTCGCATCCAGTATAGTTCAAGTAATTATTTTTAAGCCAATGAATTAATGACAGAATTTGTCATAGTTGTCGACTATAGAACAACAACAACAAAAGAGTTTACTTAATTTTTTCCAGAGGAAGATTCTTCTATTATAACAATAATCTAAATTAAATTTTTAAACTTTCATACTTCTTCGAACCAATCAGTTACACCGTACACCGCATTAACAGTGGATTATAAAAAGAAGAAAAAAAAAAAGGAAAGAAAGAAACAGAATAGCGACCATCGATATTCATATGGAGAGAGAGAGAGAGAGAGAGAGAGAGAGAGATGTTATGAAGACGCGGCCTAAATTCCTTCCTTTTATGAAATGTGAATGTAGTCATTTTGAAATTATTTGTTTGTTCATACAGAATACGATTATGCACTTCTGCGATTTGGAGTTCTGTACGTAATAGAAAACTCTCTCTCTCTCTCTCTCTCTCTTTCTATAGTTGTGCTACTACTGTTGCCTGAGGACTAGTTGGTAAGAGCTAATAATCATTTCTCGTTCGATGTCCGGCATTTATTACGCGGATTTAGACGTCTCCACATATTAATAGAGAGAAAATCGTCGTTTGGGGGACCATTTGTTCATCTTTTTTTTTTTTTTTTCTGCGAACTGATAACACTGGAGCTTCGGGGGAAGGCAAAAAAAAAAAAAGAGAAAAATGAAACTGGCACCAGATAAAATATTCAGGACATCGAAGTAGGAAGAAGGATTCTTGTTCACATTTTTTCACTACCTGTTCATTAGATCACTTAAGTTCTCAAATGACATACAAAGGATTATGTTTTAAGCTGTTATAATAAATGCTCTACCCCACCTCCGGGCTCCATGCGATGACCCACAGAGTCCCAAGGTCCTGCAGGCGGAGATAAGAACCCAAGGATCACTAATGGCATACAGATGACGTGGTCTGAGTGCTTGTGTCAAGGTGCTCTACCAATCTTTTCCATAGATCCAGTTATTGTGCAGAAGCATCTCTTTCTCGAGGAGGCAAGGAAGTAAGTATTAACGTACACAGATATATATGAAGCCAAGGAGAGGTCATAATAAATCTCTGTCTGGTTGATAGGTATATCAATGGAAAAAAGTGAATAAAGTTGTGTGTTAAACAGATGTTCAGTGAAACCATGTTTCACTTAGTGAAACCATGTTTCACTAAACATATTAGCATAAACATATATAAGCACAAAATGACTTTCTTCTTGTGCTGTAATTAGATACTCTTTCCCCTGAGTGGTGATCCAAAGAATATCCTTGATTACTCTTTTATCATCCCATATTGACTGCCGCTAATTTTGTAATTGCCTTTGTTTATTAATTTTCACCTACCGGCACTTATTTTCTCAGAAAGAAAAATTTTAAAGAAAAATTTCCAATGAAGGTACAAGAACCATGAAATATTGTCCTTCTCCTTCCTCCATACACACACTTTTTTCCCTGTTTTTCTTCTTTAAATAAAACCCTATTAGAAAAACTAGAAGCTGTAAAGTATTATTTTACAGGTTTAAAAAAAGAAAAAAAAAGTGAAGATCAGAAGACTATTTTCACTCTCGCCCTTTAATCTTATCCAATTATCGTTCAAGCCTCCAGATAAACTTGCACGCACCAGTGCATTGCCCTCAGGTGTAATATTATTACTAGAGATACACATGGCGAAAACGTCTGTTTAAACGAACACTTTGAGATCTTTTGGTTTAAGGTATTTGGCTTCATGAATGGAATATGACGTCACAATACAACTGTGCAATTTAAAACTGAGGTGTGGAAAATAATATTTTCATTGCCCAACATAATGATAATAATATAATAATAATAACAGTAAAAGAATTGACTAAATGTCTGTTATATTACGTTAATCTTAATTATATTTAATGCTTAATATTTTTCAGAACTGGAGAGTTTCGTGCCTTTTTTTTTTATTGCAAACACATCACTGTGTTTGCGATGAATATTAGTAAGATAACGTAAAACGTAATATTACGTAAGGGAAGACGCTTTTTCCCTTCCTTCCTCTTGGCTTCCACCATACCCTATTAAACATGGAGAGTAGTGTTGAAAACTACTTTAAGAGGAAAATAGTGTTCCTCTTTTTACTCGTAAAGCAGAGATTAGCAGCAGTAAAACTGCACTGAGTTATGCCAAAAGAATAATGAAGTGATACAAAATCACTGCAGGCTTCCCGTGGCGTCCGTGCACACACACACACACACACACACACACACACACACTTGCCATCACTGAATCCTGAACCTTAGAGGCAAGCGAAATTTGTGTTTCATACTTTTACTTTAACGATCATGTTAAAAAAGCTGCCACAAGGAGGTTCGTGAGATGGACACATCCTAAAACGTATATTTTAATTAGTAATTGACACCGTAATTTTTTGTTTATTGTTGTTCAGGCTCATTATAGCAATGCTGGGAACCACAATAATGCGCGCGATAACTAGTTTAGATATTCTGAAACGCTGTTGATGGTTTTAAGTACAGAAAAATTTGGCATGCATCCATTTCGTGTGTAGTTTCAGATATGTGCAGATATTGATGTGTATATGAGGGCGGTTGTGTCTCCACAATAGAATGAATTTTCAGACTATACTGTTGCAGTATAATTTATATTGCTTCAACATTGGGGAATTTATTTGAGTAATAACCTAATAAATAAATAAAAAATCCAAACGCTTGAAGGCTTCTGTTGTTCATTTTCTCTCTCTCTCTCTTTCCTGGTTTCACTCATAAAAACACAACGATAAATGTAGCTTCTTAAACACCCTCCGGGTATCGAGATTTTTTTCCTTTTTTTTTTTTTTCCCTTCTCCAAACTCTGGAGAACTGGGTGTTTGGTGGTTGCATTCCCTGTGAGGCTTCATTCATCTGCATGTCATTGTTCGGAAGATATTTGAACCTGCCCTCACGCAGAGTCGCTCGCCTGTTCGTTTCACACGGTAGGGTGGCATTAAGCTCACCACTGTCGTGCCTTGCTAATGCACACCTCTAACGCATGCTAGAGCTTACAATTATTTCAGAAGGGGGGGAGTATTATGAAAGGGAAGGTTTTGCTTTTAATCATACTCCGAAATGCTCTACTTTTTTTTTATTTTTTTGACAATGAACAGGGAGGCAGTTTGTGCGCAAAAAAAAGGAAAAAAATGAATTTTTTTTTAAATATATTTCTTCATCGAAACATGAATTTTTTTTTTTTAAAAAAAGGTTCAGATTTCTGATTTCTTTATATACTAGCTAAACCTGCCAGTTTTAGCTGGAATAGAAACCAGCATCCTTCTCCACTAAATTTACTTTTTTTTCCTTTTTTTATACTAGTATTTTTCAATAGAATTTCGAAAATCAGTTTAATCCGTACTTCTTATAATCGTTTCTGCTAAAATTAAAAAAAATTCATGTTCTTCAAAGTCTAAAATGCGAAAATGATTTCATCACACAAAACAAATTACAGGCACTCACAAATGAAAAAAAAAAAAACATGTTAAGATGAATAAATAACATGCTTTTTTCATTTAATATAATATGCTTCATTTAAAAATATTTGTCTACGGTCGGAAGTTTGTCTACAGAATAGACAGAAACTTACACTCTTAGCCGTGAAGAAACTTATTTCATCTATTAACCGCTTGTAGCTAATAGATGAAATCATTTTACACCATATGCAGGATCATTCACAAAGTAAATTAATTTCTTATGATAAGAATATCTAATCATATTGATAAACTTCTTCCTTGTATTAGAATTTTGTTCTTGACTGAACAATACTATTCCAGACTGTTCTACACATATATAGCAAAAACTGGTTTCCTCAATCAAACTTGTTGATATGTGAGGAGTGAGCGCCATCTGCTAGCAATTTACAGATTTTCGGAAATAGATTTTTTTAATAAAATTCTAAGACTATAAATCTTCATACTAATTAAATTTTACTTTAATAAAAATTATATCTAATTTCCAAATTATTATATGAAGGGGTATTAAAAAATCTCTCTACCTAATTTGATGTCAATTTTATTGATCTTTTCTATTTTCCTTCAAAAAAATACCTTAACTGTAACGAATATACGTATTTGAGGAGCCTAACCTCTTCACCTACTTTTTGGAATATTCTACAACATAATCCTTCAAATTGTTGCTCAATCAAATAGTTGTTCTTCTTTCCTTGACCTTCTGATATCGTAAAATTATTCCATAAATCCATGAACTAACAATCATGTACTTTATTAGCCAAATAAATACATTCGAAAGCTTTAGTGTCCTAGTTATTTTTATTATTTTTTCTGTTGTCATATTTTTAAGATTACATTTTGTAAGGTGACACAAATATTAGCCCGGTTACGTAATCGGGTCATTACCAATTATGCTGAAAAAAAAAAAGCTACCGAGTTAAAGTTTATTAAGATGTTATGACATGAACTATTGTAAGTTTTTTAAATTACAGTAGCAATTGAGTATAATTCCATAAAAGTAAAGATTGAATGAACTGTATTTATACTTTACTAATATTCATAAACAGCTATGTCAGTTTGCACATTATTTATCCTCAATACTCGTAAATACGAATTTGTTATGAGGAAATTATTTTTTCCGTTTTAGTTTTTTTCTTTTCTTTGAAATTATTAATGCTGTGCTTAAAAAAGTTGGTCACATTAGAAAAGTTAGTTCGGTTTTGAATCCAAGTTAAATCATAATTGACTCTGATATTAAATCCATATTTTTTAGGTGCAGGTTAGAGTTTACGCATCACAAATTTTGTGCCGTGTATGTTTAATAAGAATCTTCATTCCACTTTCTCTCCCCATCGCATTCCCCCTCCATTCCGGATCTTTGCAAACACAGGTGTTGGTGACGCTATGAGTCATGTGATCATGACATTCGGAGAACTTCACCTCTTCACCTACTTTTCTTCATGCTACGTCATCCGTTCACTAGAAAAGCGAAAATATTTTAATCTTATTGAGTCATTAACTTAATTAATGCGTTGGGTAATGTTTCATTTCTTAATTGATGTGACTGGCTATCTGTCAATAATATTCACAAGTCTCTCTCTTTCCGTTTTCACACTCCGCTTTTCTATAAATAAGTTCTTTATCAACCAGTAGAAGCGTACATGATTCGATGAATTGCTACTTTGTGTTCATTTCAGATTAAATGTCATCCTGTGTTGCTCTTGTATTAATGCTAAATCCTGTGACTGTTCATTTTTAAACTGATTAAAAAATTGGACACTAGAGAAATCTAGCTTAATAATATTCGTATTTTGATTTTGACTACCAAGTTATTATACATTTAATTCCCGGTCAAACTAGAATCAATAATGATATTTTATTTTAATATACTTAATATTTATTATAATAATATTATTATTATTAATATTTAGTATAATAATATTATTATTATTAATATTTAGTATAATAAAATTTATTTTTTTAAGCATGTACGATTAATTTTACTTATTTTTAATTTCTAGTTTTAACCGACTTTTCGTATTTCGATTACTATTTTGTTAGGGACTTTTACAGAAGATGTTTTAATTACAATTGTCATAAATCAGTTTATTCTAATTACAATAACTTCAATACGATTCTGTTCTGACTCATTTCAGTAGTTTTTAATATCGTTAACACAATTGTTTAGTTCATAGCTTTTATGGTTATTTTCAGTAGTATGTTTATACGAAAATTGTTTTTTTTTTTTGATATTTATATAATGCTGTAATGTGTGGATGACATTGTTTTTGGAGAGAGAGAGAGAGAGTAACAAAGAGCTTCTGAATACGACTTCAGTTTCATTGTTGTTTTGGAAAGCGTTGATTCGGGTATTCATTAGAAACACACTAATCAAGGAATTATTCCAATACTGAATAAGGTTGGGAATGAACCGAAGCTTACCTTAAGCCTCCTTCGTGTTCGACCTTCCGACTGGATGGTGCGCGTACATAACTCCACACATTCTGCAAAAGACGGTCTCCGTTGCTCAGGGCTATAGTCCAGGTTATTGAGTCGAGCCAGAGCTTGGATATAGGCGCTGGCAATCTTCAGTATTCCGAGCTTTGACAGTTTCTGGTTGTGAGCGTACGCTGGTACGGCCCGCCGTAGGTTTTCAAATGCGGCACTGATCGTGTGAACGCGAGTTCTCTCGCGAGCGTTCGCCTCGATACGTCGTTGTCGGCTCATGCTCTTGTAGTTGCGGGGGCGACCACCTGTCCTTGATCTTTGAACTGCCATGGCCGCCGATGTGTGTCCACCTTCGTCAACCGCAATCTCTCTCACAACGATAGGAGGGGAGACCTGCACGACTCCTGTGGAGGTGTTTGCCCGGAGCCGTTGCTGCACGAGACTGTTGACAAGCTGAGATTCCACAGAATTAGGCCTAAATGGTTCCAAGTCCCTAACCACTGTCCTTGGGGACGGAGGTCTGTCCAATTTCTGAATGACGGTGTGTCGGAGAGGGGACACAGACACACACCCCCTTTCCTCTTGGTCACTTGCGTCGGCAGATCGCCAGGTTGCGTCCTTGCCTGACTCACTCCCTGTGCTTGGACTCGGGCCAAGATGACAGCCACTGTCTCCACTACTAGGTCGTTCGCCGTCGTGGTCATCGAACAGGCCGTCGCTGTCGCTGCACTCACTGTCCCACCGAAACCGTTTCATTTGTAATACCTCCTTTCTGCGACGCGGTTCCGAAGACTTCCGTTTATTCCTTCGTGAGGCTGTTTCGGCAGCGGACATCACGGGCAAAGGTTGAGCGGCAGGTTGTTGGGGTCGAACGTCAACACCACTGTCGTCACTAAGTCCCTCGGTCTCAGGAGAACATGCAGTCCGCGTTACATTATTTGACCTCTCCACGGTAATCCCGTGCCTTAGAAAGGTGGGAGAGGTGGTCATGTCTTCACGAAGAGTCCTGTTGTTTGATCGTTGGCGACCACAAATTAATAAACAGCAACGAAAAAAAAAAAAAACTTTTCTCCTCGTTCACTTCACCGTAACTTCTGGCACGAACATGTTTACCGAATCGCAGCGCCCCAAGACCCGTCTGACGACTGCGGTACCAGAGAGAAGACTACACACTCACTGAACGCCGTGTGCTCCCACTTGCCTCGCCCTCTCCGCATGGTGCACCACCGCGGATGCGGAGTGTTGCCGGATGTCGCCATGGCAACGGCAGCGCGTGACCAGATGTGCAGCACATTACGCCAGCTGACAACGTGCAGTGAAGGCCAAGCTACGGCAACGCTGTCAGCATCAAGAACCACCCCCGAGTGCCTCGCGCTACTACTACTCCCCACGGCCGCTATCGACCGATTTCCCACCAGAGAGCTCCGCCAAACAACAAAGTTGCCGTAATCAGACTTGTTTGTTTCCCTGCACGCTATCTTGCCCGCTGATTTCTGGCGGATCAACGACGTCGACTACTCTAGACAGTGTACTGTCCTTGTGCAAAGGCTGCTCACTGCATAATTTGCCATGCTGTTGTTTTGTTTTTGGATAGCGAAATACATATCTTACGGATCCTAATGTGTTGACTGGACTCTCTCTCTCTCTCTCTCACTCAGCAAGTACTCAGCTGTAGAAACCAGCGTTTTTTTTTTATCCTCTTATACATATAAACTCCCCCCCCCGCAAATTAGAGAAATTTCCTTAACCGTCAACATTTCATATTTAATATTCTGATTTTAACCAATGCTTCGTTTTTCATGAGGACAGCGATTGAACAGCATTTTGAAAGTAGTACTGCGAATGGAAAAAATATACGTTACTTTATTTGCAGTTGCTTTCATGACGTAACAAAAACTATAATAAAACAAAGATAGATCAGTGTTTTTTTTTTTTTTTAATTTTATTCGAAATATATCACGAATATCGAGAAAACAAGATATTTGATCAACAGCAGAGCTACAAATGCACTGGAGTTCTCTAATTGTTGTTGGAAATGATCGATATTTTTCTTTCTTTTTTTTTTTTCTTTTGCAAAAACAAGATGCGGAAACACCTGCGAAATGCTTTTCTGTAGACGGATGACGATCGCAGGTTTTTATCTATTTATCGGTAGTGCAAATATATTTTCTTGGGAAAAAATCATTTGAAAGTTTTTTTCCGTGTTTTAATTTACGTATACAGAATGGAGGTTCAAATTCTAACCCATTCCTTCTAATCATTATATTTCTGTATAATAGCTGTTATTCTAGAAACCAGGAAGTTGAAAAGTGCACAAGAAGATGCACACATTCTGACTACTTTTTACTGTTCACGTTAGCGCTTAGAAGATGCAATTTGTAAAATAGTTTCTCACTCCTTAGTTCATTCGATGAAACAGAGAGAGACCACCTTTCCCTTCTCGTTTAAAAGTGTTTGACCCAATATTAAAACAGCGCTTTTAGAGCGACAAGTTCACCAATTAAAATATTTAATAAAATTTGCCTGCACCTTATTCTCAACACAGAATTGCCGACCTATTCACAAAACTGTTATGTGTGTGTGTGAAACAGTTTCATGGTGTGTTTTGCTATTTTTTTTTATTAATTTTCATTAAAAGAAGAGAAAGATGTTCAGAGATACAGTTGTTGTTATCTACTATAATTTAGAAAGTTAATTTCTTAAAATCGTATAAACTCGAACATTTTTAGATAAGTATGAAATTCCATATTGAAATCTCGTCTTCTTCTTAGCTACTCGAAAGTAATGCTGATCGAGTCCTCACAGATCCTCTGTTGGATCCTCCTAAGTTCTCCCTCCTGCACTGCAGGGCTTCAATGCGTGGTAACGATGCCTCTGATTTTTTTCTATATGATAATAGCGGATGAACAACCAATGGCCTTGAAAGTACTACCTTAAAGATATTTTTAAATTAACATTATGTACGTTATTTCTTTAAAAAAAAAAGAATACATATGTCTAATAGAATTGCTGATAATTCTTTCTTTTAAGGTTACACGGTGATCAGCACTCATATTTGTAAATTTAGGGACACAAAAACACACGTGTTGAACAGATTATTTTATTAATTACTAATAAAATAAAACTTGACGTTTCGACCCCTGTATCGAGGTCATCATCGGAAGAATACAAGTGTATAAATTACGTTTCACCCATTAATGAGAAGATTTTGACTTTCGTTGTCATTCAAAAGTGTTTATTGTCATGTAATAATGTTATTCTAATTAAATGAGTTGACTAATGTAGAAATTTGAAAAGGCATAAATGTACGTAATTAACATAGTTTCCAACGTAAGTGCTAGTAGTCCATTATTGGTTACCCATGTTGGGAAATTTTTGGTCTCTTTTTCATACACATACTGATTTTACTACAATTTCGAATACTCTCTCTCTTTCTCTCTCTCTCTCTCTCTCCTTTTTAATACACAAACTTTGAACATGTACATTAATTTTTAGAACAATTAGTGATTTTACTACAATTTCGAATACTCTCTCTCTCTCTCTCTCTCTCTCTCTCCTTTTTAATACACAAACTTTGAACATGTACATTAATTTTTAGAACAATTAGTGATTTTTAATTTATTAATTAATAATCTTTTTTCTTTTTCTTTTTTTGCCCAGGCACATTACTTTTTTTTTGAAACAGTGATGTCTAATAGACAATTGTTTCGTTGCTTCTAAGAGTAATTTCCTCGGGATCTGTTAGGATGGAATTAAATGACAACTGCGCATATAAATAAGCATGAAAAATATAAATTTGGTAAATACAAGAATGATTTTTTTAAGTTCATGTCTGAAAACATGCGACTCTTGCATCATATCTTTAGCTCATTATGAGTAATTCAACATATTATCGTGCAGCCTCATTTCATTCATGTTAAATTGCCTGATTAATGTTGACTGTCATGATTGCTTTTTTCTGCGAACTATCTGTATTGCTTGATCATTGTAAATAGTCTACAATGATCAACCATCTTAATAGAGATAAAATAGGCGTATATTTTATATCTGTTAAATTGGTAAATGTTTCATTTCTAGTGGACTTTTGCTCATTGTAAATGTGAATTAAATATGTGATATGCAAGAAGCGTATTGTTTTCAGACCTAAACAGAAAAAAAAAAAAAAGAAAGAAAAGAAAAAGAAAAGAAAGAAAGACAACTCATTTCCTAACAAATTTATATTTTTACTCGTATATAGTTTCCTACAAATAGTATCTTATTCATAGAAACAGCGAAATTGTTGATTTTATAAATACAACTTTTTATGTGGAATAAATTGTGAAAATATTTTAATATATTTTTATAAATAATATTCCTTAATTTTTTTTCTATTGTCATTCCGCGCATATCATTTTTTCTTAGTTATATTAATGCGAGGGCTCTTCCATTAAGTAAGATAAATTAGTGATATTGATTATCTAATGTTGGTAGTTATTGCAACAAGTAGAAGAATGCGCCGAACCTGTACATGCATGTATGACAATAAAACGAAGTTGCGCAAATGGAGAGTCAGACAAACAGATGAGGTGTGATGATTCGCTTTCTACCTGCAAGAGGCCAAAAATTGACCTAAATTCATCCTGACCTTTAACCGTGTATGCTGAACACGATGAGTAGAAAACAAGTTTCTGTATGGTACAGTGTATTCCAAAATAGACGTGTTCGCTTGAATGACGAACCTGTAATTCTCATTAGACGACATCTGTCGCGTTGAATAAACAGAAACTTATTTCCTGCTCATCACATGGTTGCCATACACGCCAAAACTCACTTTTGAATTTGGATTACTGTTGTGTCGTTCACATACAGAGAACGAACCCGTTCCCCTCACATCCATATTTCACAGATTCTAATTGTGCAGCCAGTTTGATTTGACTATCACATGCTCACGTACCGACCTGCTCATTGCAACTGTCATATCTATCAATATGAGATATTCCTTCTAATAATTATACTGTTTTGTATTCCTATGTATCTTACTTTTGGATTAGCCCTCGTTATATTTTTTCTGTTACTGATAACGACTGCAAATTTACCGAGTTTTCAATTAGCGGTAATTCTCTAAAAATGATAAATACAGGTAATTTTTTACATTTTCCAAAAAAAAAAAAAAAAGCCATATTAAAAAATAGTCTGTTAATATTAATAAACAAAAATTTTATCGAAACATGAAATGGGTGACATAAAATACAGAAAAAAATAAGAATTATTCTAATGAAAAATATAATATTCATATTATTAATATAAATTATAAATATAAAAATTTTATTTGAAAACATGAACAGCAATTTTAACACAAGCATACATAACTCGACATAAACTATTTTTTATTTAATATTTTTTTTATTAAAACCTAGAAAACAACTGATCGAGAATGTGGTTCCTAAACGTGACTTTTTTTTTTTTTTTTTTACAAATTAATCCAGCAGTGAAAAAATCTGTCACTGATTCGACACTTGCTGGTCGATTGGTCATTAGAAAATCAAAAGCCATTTTAAAATATTTTCCTCTTATTTTTTCTTCTTAAAAATACGTCACTTCTTTCTAATAACTTGTGTTAGGTCTTTCGTACTCTTCTTTTCTTTCTTTCTTTTTTTTTTTTTAGTTAGATCTTCATTGGACTTGTGTGTGATTTTTTTTTTTTCCCCCTTATCGCCAACTGAAGTTTTTCCTTCAATAGTAGCAGAGCTGATGTCGCGCAGCTTTCTCGGACTCGGAAAAACTAACATCAGTTTCTTCAGTTGAATTTTCGTTATTGTACATTTACCCATTTTATTAAAAATTCCATAATCTTTATCATTTGATTTCTTGCGATCATGAAGATATTGCAGAATATCAGAATAAGATGTTCGTCATTCCTTTCTGTGAGCTATCAGTACATCTTTAAGTTCATTGTTTAAGAATGTGTATTGATATGTTAGTTCATCGAGCATAAATGTTAATGTAAATTTTACGTTTGCAATATACAATTTTTTGTGACATAATGCTTCTAAAGAAACTTTTATCTGTTGCAATGCTAATGTTGTATGAGAGAGGAATTCAGGTTTATTATGTGTAAATATTAATTTACAAATATTACATCTACAAGACTCTTTTTCTCATACTTTTTTAAACATTGAGATTCTTCCAGTATAGTCAGCAAACTATGGAACAATGAGTTTTGGAATCCAATATTAATGAAACTTCGCTATTATGTTAAATATGCTCTGCATGTTTTTGGAGTATATGATCAGTATTTGTTGGCGATCTATGGAATATTTTGACTATCATTCGTGTCTTTGCTATCAGAGATTTCATTGTAGTTTTGTAATTGCAGTTTAATTGAGAATCAACGGATATGGCATTTGCAACATCATTAAATCAGCAAGTTCGTGAATTTTCATTGGTTTTTGCGAGTTGTTGCAGTCATTTGTATCAGATAATTCAACGACAAGGAACTATATTTTACAATGAAATTATTTCAACATGTATTAAAAATGTTTTTCATTTACCGAAATACTTGTAGAAAACACCGATTTAAAAGGTAAACTTTTAAAGGATTTCTGTAAGTCGGTTTACATCGTATTGAAATACGCTCCTGAGCAGGATTTTGTTTTTAACCAATCTGAATATAAATCTTTATTTATTACCTGCTTGATTAATAAAGAATATATCAGAGAATACTTGGTTACTGACTCATGTGGTTAAATCATGATCAATACTAATGGCTACTGCGGCAAGCCCATATTGGACAAATTGACTGTTGAGTTTAGCGCCTCTGATGTCAGTTTTCATGAAAAAAAGGTTATGCTATATAACATAACGTTATATAATATATAATAGTTATAATACAGACCTGCATTATTTAAGATACCTATGTTTAATGGCGATGTACGCATATAATATATGGTTCTACATCTATAAATTCTAGATACAACTTTACATCTAGACGAATACTGCATTTTATTCCTGTATAGTTAACATTCATTGATATCAGGTTAGTGTATTCCTTCTCCAACCAGCAAGCTGTTGGTTCGACTCCCACATGGACACGGATGTTAGTGGATGTCTTTATGGCTGGTAAATGAATTTCATCACCCGGTGTGAAACTGCCGTCATGTTTATTGAAAAAAATTCCACATCTGATCCATATCTAACGTAGGATTTCTTTATTATGTAACCTTTAGCTCACCACCTACGATACTAATACGAGTGTACAGTAGGGATTAACATAAAGTAGCCATAGTTTTGATCACCCTGAGAGTAGATAGGGTGACATTAAGAATGATTGAATCCCAGGTGTGAGATAATTTTTCTGTCCTCCACCTAAATGGCAATAAATTAAAATTGTTGTCTCTAAGAAGCTGTCGCTATGTTGCTGTGCTTTCTCCTACATCTTTGATTGGTGCACTAAATTAGAATGAATATTTTTCTGTATTTAGACTCGTTGCACTACCCGAAGATGTTCATGTGAATTATTCAAGTATTGTTTAGACAAATCTAAACTGAATCGTGAGCTTTTTCGTTTTCGTATTATCAATAGCCTTTTAGTCTTGTAATTTTCCAGTTGGAGAATAATGCTTCTTGATAAACTTATCATGCTGTAACCAACTTTGTAAACGACATTTTCTTGTTATATTTCATTATTACCGAGATCTCAGACATTTTACTTAATTGAGGTTAAGGGAATTACTTCATTTGCGCTTTAAAGCTTTTTAAGATTTGTTTGATAATTATGTAATAATAATAACTGAATATGAAATGCGAGTCTGAAAATTTGTGCTTTTCTAAATTTTATGATTTCTTGTCAACTAACGTCTCCCAACTTTCATTCCCCCTCATTTTTCTAAGGTTACGGTAATGTACAGATTTCTATTGAAGTTTTTAATCATTTCACATCTTCAATTCTAGTTGCGAATGCTTGTTCGGAACCCTTGCGAAACGAAGTTTTTTAGTAATAAACAATTAAATTCTAGTAATAAACAAGAAAACTGCTGAAAAAAAAAGCATTAACTAATATTTAAGGAGAAGATTTATTCACTTTTGATACGTATATAAACTTTAATAACAATGTAATAATCGTGTTATTTTTGCTGGCGGTAACATCAGCTCAATAATGGAAATGGATTCCGTTTCATATAAATATATTCCATAACATTTGAGTGTGATGAAATCAATGGATGTTGTTTTGGTACGCGCAAAGAAAAAATAGAAAGGAAATAAGTAAGTCAAGAAGATTAATGAAACAGTGACTTGTGGTTGAAGCCACGGAGGTAAAGTAGTTTTATTTACAAAAATAACAAAAATATTTTAATACCTGTAATAATCAATGTCACTAACGCAAATCAGACGCTAACGTGAATGAGTGCGGACTTTTATAGAAAAGCGGCAGAAAATGGAACCAAATGTTTCCTACTTTCCATTTACACCGTACCGGATTAAATCCTGTTAGAAGGGCCTATTCTGGGTTCTACAAATGTGTTCCAGAGTCCATTCTGCCTTTTACTATTTGTAAAAGGCAATGTGATAGTAAAAATGTAAATGATCATTACCACGTTCAATTCCCAAGTGGATCTCAAACTGAACGTTCCCATTTATTTTGTAATGCTACGACCCTGAATCGTTCCATTTTGTGCTCTGCTATCTATTCTGCTTCCATTGGATTTCAGGAGACACGCGTCTCTGGAGTAACGGCCTTTCAGAAATCCCTGATGTAGTCCTCCATCGGAAATAGTTTCTCTTATAATCAGCCACTCCAGTAGTCATCCCTTCCCCACTTTTTTTTTTGCTACATATATTCATATACGAATTAATGAAGTATTGATAATGTGATAAGTAATAGACTGGTGTAAGACTAGGTTATTCTGTCTTAATTGTATGTGTGTTCTTCTGGACAGTTTGTTGAAAAACCCCGAATTTCCAGAAGATAAACCTTACTGCCTTAGTATGAGACCTAGTTAACTGACATTTTGAAAAAAAAATCCTTTATAAAGGTTCCTGGCGTCCTAGGCGGGTTCGAACCCAGATCTTTCCTAAGAAAGGGCATTGCCATTACAGACAGTTATGAATGCTCAACCACCTCTCCCCGTTCTCTGGCTGACTTCTGGTATTTCGGTTCATGGGAATTTTCAAATAAAGTTTTACTGAAAGACAGATTTTATTTAATTTTTATTTTTTTAAATAAAATGTTTTGAAAATCTAGATCAGCCTCTTTCTTTCCACAGCTGATCACCCAAAGTTGGGTACCCATTATGTCAGTTAACTGATGAAAGGTTTTTATTTATTATCTTTTTAATCATTTGAAGGTAAATGGAAGATATTTATTACGGAATAGCCCAATGAGACTAAAAATTCTGTACGAGAAGCATGTTTGCTTAAGGCTGTTTCTCAAAACATTTACTTTTTTCCTCATTTAAAAAAAAAAAAACATCGCTTTTGCTTATTTTGTATTTGTGTAATACTGTATTACAAAATAACCAAATAAAGATATCACTTATTATTATTTTATTAAATGCATTTCTGTTTCTTTACTGTTACTGTTTCTATATAAAGGAAAGCCAACTTCAGGTTTTGATGGATTTGGGATCCAGAACAGTAGTGTTTCTGGCAGACATTGTAATTTATAAAAAAATAGATCCAAAAACATTTTTATTTAATTTTAAATATATAATCAAAATATTTATTCCTATTTGTAAACACAAATTAATATAGTTAACAATGCTCTGGGAACCTTTTATAAGACATCAATGGCTAATTATTGGAACATTTCCATTATGTTATCAGACGCAAGATGACAAAATTATCTTGCGACCAGGCAAGAGCCTTTGGCGTCTTCCTAGCATCATGTATTTTGATTGGAGATACTTGAGAGAGCACGCTTGGGATTGTTTCAAGTCTGGTGTTTTCTTTAATGTGCTCAACACAATTATTACTAGACGTCCGCTGATATTTGGTCTTCTGCATTTTAAAAGGATCAGAACTAGAAGTTAAAATTTCAATCCCATACATAGATTCTTTCTTTGTCTTACGAACCATCTGAACAAACTTTGTGTGGTGATTTTTTTTATTTTTTTAATTACTGAAAGTTTTATCTTAAAAAAAAAGTCAACTGAACGTTGTTCGTTTTCATTTTCTATGAGCTAGAATAGTTTGTTTAAAAATTAAAAGCAAAAGACTCTTTACTCAGCTATTACAAGACGCATTACAGTAGCTGTCTCAATTCTCTTCAGTCTGAACTACCTATTTAAAGGGAAAAAATGGAATAATCTCAGGGGCCGTCTCACGTCGAACGGATAACTACAAAACGAAAAATACAAATAGCCTGTTTTCTCGCCATTCGGTGATGCAGCATAAATGAAATACACTTGGACGGAAAAATCCTAAGCAAATCCTCTTCTAATTACGTTAATTAAATATGCTAATTAGTCGGTTAATTAAGTTATTTTGAAAGGACTTACATTTTTTCTTGAAAAAACTTCACTTAAGCGTACCAAACTCTGACGTAGTCCGCATGCGGAATTTCACTTAAATATTCCTAATTAATATCGATGCAGTGACCTCTACATTTGGATGCGAAACATGTGACTTCTATATTACGCTAAATAAGGAGAAATAAAAACAAACAAACAAACGTAATGTGGTTTTCTCAGATTTCTCTTTTTAGAATGCTCAGGCAAGAAACCTGCACCACAAATGTAATATTATAATTCCACACTCGTATATTCCATTTTCTCACAGCAGAAACTAATATAATGCGTGTATTACTAAACGTTTTATTGCTATCTTAAGTATAATATTCTAACAGTGTAATTCTTGTTTCGTCGTCAGAGGGCATTATGATTGATTTTACAACTGAGAAAAGTTAAACAAATTAAGTCACTGCAGTGTTATGTATTACAATTGTATATCATATAGAAAATATTAATGTAAGTAAATTTTATATTTAATATAATTGCTTGCAAAGTGTATGTGAAGTCATAATAATATAAATCAGCTAACGACATATACAAATACACTTTATATTAGCATGAGAAACCACTTATTATTAAAAAATAAGTAGCAGTCAAGGATATGAGTTTTTTTTTTAATAATAAATGTGCACTTTTTTAACCGATTATAAACTAGCGTTGATTTAATCTAATACACTAGTATAAGAGGATGTACACTATTGTACAAAAACGTGCTAGCAAGGCAGAAGGTTTCGTAATGCTGGAAATGTCACATTTGACGCTAGCAATTATATTACGCTCTATAATTCGTCCAGTTGTTACCTATTGAAATCTGGATATTTACGCAAGAGTGGAGAATTTGATTTCAGCGTTTGAGAGAAATTTGAGAGAAAAATCCTTAGAAAAATATGTGGACTAGTGAATGATAATGGTCTCTGGAGAATCAGATATAAATCATGAATTATATCAACTTTATAAAGAATTCACAATATCCAGTATAATCAAGTTCAAAAAAGTTGCAGTGAGCAGGACATGTTTTTCGTATGGAAAATGGCAGTATTCTTATGAGGACAATCAATAATAAAATTATTGGTAAAAGACCAAAAGGGAAACCAAGAATAAGATGGATATACACCATTAATCAAGATTGCAACAAAGTTGTTTGGAGTTTTAAACAGACAGGGTTGGAGGCAACAAATCCAGGATCCCAAGGCTCGATTTGGGCTGTACAACCATAAAAGAAGACAGTGAGAGGTTTATGAACTTCACTTTCCTCAGAAACTAAAGTGAATGGGTGCGGTCAAAGTTACTTAGATCGCATTGTTATCCATTATCTTGTATCTATCTACAGTATATAGCCTAGAACTTACATATGACACTGCCTCTGAAGAATCGATAATTCCATGGATAATGAGAACTTATCTAATAAAATACCATAATTTATTGCGAATAGATGAAGAAATTAAAAAAAAAATTGTTTTCGTTGTTTAAAGACTAAAGTAGATATATTAAAATCAGAGTTTTTCATTCAATAAAACTATTGCATCTGTGCACTAAAAAAATGGCACAAGAGGAAAACCTAGTTAGACTTTTCAATTGTTCATTGTTCCTTTCAATAGGTTCCTTTTATGATCCTTCCAAGAAATTTCTCGATTTTAGCAACAAGAAAGTATTGAATAAAGATCAAGTGCGCAAGAAATTGTAAATCGATATATTATATTAATTCATTTACAGAATTTCACACTTACGAAAAACGATATCTTATTGTTTTTCGTAAGTTAGTTGCTTTGCCTTTGAATAGATGAAATAAGAAAATAATTCAACTGTTAAATATAAATGACACGTCCCAAGTGTGAATATGATAAGAAAAAGCTTCATGCAGATATCTAAAAGAACAGACTTAGATCAGGTCTGTTATCTTTAAAAATGGATTTCTGTGTGCGTGTGTGTGTGTGTGTGTGAGAGAGAGAGAGAGAGAGAGGTGTTGAACACCGCCTCTAAAGTTGTTTGGCATCTTTAGCCCGAAGAACATTACGTATACACATGCAATGAATTGCGAATATGCTGTGTTAAAATAACGAAACGCAACTGTATATTTTTTACACCGACAAATATGTAATATTCATTGCCGTGAACAGTAGCACGGATTCTGACGTCATTGTGTCACAATATACTGTAATTAAATTATAGGTGCTGTCACAAACACTGCTTTCAAGGCCTTTCTAACATTTGCGTAATCACTGCCCTGTGGATTACGGTTGTATTAATTATCGTATTAATCAATGCGGCGTTTGATTTCATTTTAAACCTTAAAATAAAGAATTTCAAAACATGCTTTGCTTCTTTTCCTAGATTTACGTGCTGAATAAAGAAATAAATGAAAACTCTTTTGTCTTCTTTAAACAATTCTTAAAAAAGAAAAATAAATATTTTTATATAACAATGGTAAGACATTTATGGATATTTTCTGGAATTCAGCAACGGAAAAATTAAACAGATCCACTCATATCGTTTTTGTTATTGGTTATTCTCTACATTTACGACGCTTCAGTCCTGTTGCCATTTAGCTCTTTTGCGTTTAATGGTTCGATTTATTCTTCTAGTTTAATGATTTTACATTCCAAGATATTTAGATGTCCATTCATGTTTTTGTGATGCTGTTTATGTGTATTGTATGTAATGTGTATAAAAGAGCCAATCTTGCACATCATAGAACAAGTGAACTTTTTAAAAATTGGCAACCAACAAACAGCATAAAGAAAAAATCAACAGTGCATAAAATCATGGAAAATAAAATTCCCTTGGATTGTCTAAATAAAATAGCCAACTACCCAGCAATTTCTCCAAATCAAGACAGAAAAAATATTGTTATCAACTTTGAAATAGGGGAACATGAGAAAAAACGCCTAGAAAACCCTGAAATCTTGAGATCATTAGCTCTTTCAAAAATAATTGAATATGGACCTGACTCAGTAAACATCTGCATAGATGGCTCCAAAAATCCAAATGGCTCTGGGAGTGGCGTACTCATCTATGGCTCTCAAAATATAGAACTAAAAACAACTAACACTGTTGGATGCAACTCATACCATGCAGAATTAATAGCCATTAACACAGAACTGCAACATTTGGATAAACAAAACCCAAAGGAGTTTATATTTTTCGCAGATTCCTTAGTAGCCCTTAAATCCAAAAATCCAAATGGCTCTGGGAGCGGCGTACTCATCTATGGCTCTCAAAATATAGAACTAAAAACAACTAACACTGTTGGATGCAACTCATACCATGCAGAATTAATAGCCATTAACACAGAACTGCAACATTTGGATAAACAAAACCCAAAGGAGTTTATATTTTTCGCAGATTCCTTAGCAGCCCTTAAAGCTATTAAGAACTGCTACGCTAGCCATCAAGAATTACTTAGAGACATAGCAAAAAACATAAACAAACTACATAAGGATTTCGAAATAATTTTCCAATGGATCCCATCCCATGTGGGATTAAAGGGAAATGAAACTGCAGATGAAGTAGCAAAATGGCTGCAACATCCAGTGATACCATAGATTTCAATCTTTTTAAAACCACTCAAAAAGAAAACATAAAAAGAACGATTCTCCAGAACATGACTCATCACTGGTATTCAGCAGAAAAACCAAGAGCTACCATCAACTCTAAGTTTAATCATTGTGCTACTACCATCATCTCTCGCCTCAAGACTGGCCACACGACCAATCGAGTTTAGCAATGGCATAAAAGTCTTCCCCATCTGCAAAATTTGTAACATCGAGGAAGCATCGCCAATGCATTTATTAAATCGTATGAATATTTCCAAATGTGAACTTTATAACAACCCAGAAAAGGTGCTGTATAAAATACATGAATTCGAACTCTATGATCTAGTGTAATAATAATAATAATAATAATAATAATAATAATAATAATAATAATAATAATAATAATAATAATAAATTCATGCAAAATACTCTCGTAGCATTTGAACCTTAGTTTGCGACACATCTCGTGAGATTAAGTTTTTCCTGACTTAAAGTACACTAAATCTCATAAGGTGTGTCATCAGCGAAAGCTAATCTGTATGTTTGGTCCACTTTAGTATTAGCATTAATTGGAGAAAAAAATGCACAACAGAAATATCGAACTGTAAGGGACGCTCCTCTCGTGGCTGTTAATGCCAGCTCTCTTAATTAATCAAAAACTAATTAAAACGAGCGACATTTTTATTCTAAGTGCGCTGTGGACGTACGGACAAAATACCAGAGGAATAGCTGCATATTTATTTCTCCAACTGCGCTCGGCGTTCTTTCATTGGCATCCTCTAGTGGGCGTGGATGGCAAACCCTTCCGCTTCATTAAGGTAAGCAAAAAGTTGAAGTTGAGTGCCACCTGTAAAGGACAGTAAGTACAATTTATGTGCTTTGCTGAGACGATTAATTCATCAGAGTCTGATTATAAAGAATAAAAAAAAACCGGCGTCCCTATAGCTGCGGCCTCCCTTCTATTAGGCTTACAGGTTGTAACCCTGCAGTCTCGTGAAATGTATTCAAGACATTACTAAGAGTTTTCATCCATAAAGTCCATTGGCTTTCTTGACTAACCGGACGTATTACGTTACAACTCAAACGCTCCAGCAATGTAATTATTCTACGATCTGCTGATTGTTTATTCAGAAGAATATACTAAGCGAGGAGGTGAAGCAAGATTCCACCTTTATCCAGTTATATCGTAAAGACCATTAAATCTCATGCTAGTTAATTTTCCTCTCTGATTTCCGATTAGGTTTAATGTTTCAGCCCGCTAACGAAAAACATGGAAGGACATAAATGATTTCATTAAAAATCAACGCAACGAATCGGAATCATTAAGATCCGGTTTAAAAAATCGTAATAATGTTCGTGATAAAATGAAGGCCCACCTGTGGAAAAACAGGTGCAGTTTTATATACAGTGTTAGGAAGAATTCCATCGAATAGAAACAAGTATTTTCTTCCCATCCACTTATTTAAGCAGATGTGAGAAAGAACATTTGGTATCCCTTGAGCATTTTATGCATTTGTTAGTATTAGGAAACAACTGTTGTCTATAAAGGTATCTCGAAGCAATCAAAACTCCTCATGCATTTTGCTAATTTTTTGAATTAAACACACTACAGACATGGACGGGAACAATTACCATGTAGTTCTTATTATTTTATTGTTTATTATTCATTCTTGCTACATTCATCTGATGTCCGCGGAAGGTAGATACAGCGCGTGACGTGTAAACTTCTTCGGTATATGAGATTATGAATAAATGAACAGTCACTTAGGCTTGAACTGGAAGCTCTTATTGGTAAAATATGTGCGTAAAACAAAATCTCCAGAGTTTTTTTTTAATCGTGTATTCACACAACACTAACTGTTCTAAAAGCAGATTTAAATAAATAAATTGGCACTTTATTTTTAACTCCTTCGTGGCATAATCGGTATCCAAAAGAGCGGTGTTGCTCTGGATAGAGAGACCAAATCTAAATATCGTCTAGTATGGGAGGAAAAATTATAAGGACTGAAAATCAGTCAATTCATACGGTGGTGGTGGTGGTGGTGGCGGTGGCAAAGTTTCTCCTTCTTTCTCCTTCTGCGCAACAGATGAATCGAAAAAGAGAACACATTGATATATATATATATACAGGGTGTTCGGGATAAATTTGACAGTTTCGTAAGGAAAAAGAAAATTTTCTTTGTATCTATTAAATTTAATGAATTGACAAAAAAACATTACAGGCAGAGTTAATTACAATACTATCAACAAGATTTACTCAAAATAACCACCATTAGCATCGATCACAGCTTCAATTCTGCTTCGGAACCTCGAACAAGCTGATGCTACAGTCTCCCTGGGAAGGGCCGCAAAAACTGTTTTAATTTTATCCATTAACTGGGCTTTTGTATTACTGGAAGTGCGATTGGTGTCTTTTTCAACTGCGCCCCATACAAAATAATCCATGGGGTTAAGGTCTGGGGAGTTTGGAGGCCAAACATTTGGACTGGTGAAGTCGTAGAAATTTTCAGACAACCATTTTTGACTTTTCCCAGAGGTGTGGCAAGGGGCCGAATCCTGCTGCCATACATACGGCCTACCATTGGCTACCCTTGTTATCCAGGGCTTGACTACAGTTAGCAACTCCACGAACAAAGCCCGAATTCCAATGCCAGGGTTCTTCAACACCTGTTCCTGCAGATTTGCGAGGAATTCTGCTGTACGAACGCAATCAGATCGTCTGCTAGGGATCTTTCTTCTTGCTACATCCTCGTAGTCACCATTGCAAGTCTCTAGTTCATGCCTGATTGTTTTTACTGTATTCAGGGAGCATTGGGCAGCAGTCGTAATATCCTTATTTTGATGGCGGGCACGAATCATCATGATACAAGTTATTCTCTTCCATGATTCAGGTGGGTTCCAGCTATCCATCCTTTCTGACATCTTGTATATGAATGAAGAAGGGTCCAAACTTTTAAATGAAGAGAAGTGTGTGTTAATACATGTAACTTACGGAAAAATATAATTAATTATAAATATGTCAAATTTATCCCGAACACCCTGTATATATATATATATATATATATATATATATATATATATATATATATATATATATATATATATATATGTTTGGAGTATCTTTCAGAAGGAAAACTCCTACACATACATACACAGATAATACTTTTTTTTAAAAAAAGAATTTCACATAGAAATCGTAAAGTCCTGTTGTAAAGGTATATAGAGAAGAAGAATTTCATCCGTGACCATCAGGATTGTTATATGAATCGACACGTGAGAATCCAAATTCTCAGTTTCGCCATGAAGCTCTGGTTAATGGCGCGAAATAGTAGGAAGCGATTTCTTTAGATCAACATACAGAATAACGATGTCAACTAATTAAGTTTGCATTTAAGTGATGATTCAAGAGAAATAACAATGTGGATGCCATTAGCTGAAATTACAGCAGAAGCATCCAAGATTATGAAGCCAACAAACATATTGCATCTTTATGCGTGCGTGCGTTCGTTCGTGCGTGCGTGTGTGTGTGTGAGAGAGAGAGAGTTTCCCTGTTTTGGTTTTCAATTTAGTATTTGGATTATTTGGATTTATTATTTATTTATTTATTTATTTATTTTTGATGTTGTAGTATAGGTGGGGAGGAGCGAGAGGCAACTTTTGTTTCTGTTTCATGCCTGTTGCGATCTTTATTTTTAAGTCTACCTCTCATGGAATTCACATTTGAGAACCAAAGTTTGGATAATGGGTAGGGATTTTAAGTGAATTTTTTTTTTTCTTTTTCGAAGTTTTTTCTTTCCAGCCATAGAAGAGATGAATAGAAATTTCTGAAATCATCCACGTTATCTGATTAGTCCACAGTAGTAAATGTATTGTAGCTTTTCAATCTTTTCAACGTAATCAAGATTGACATTACAAATAAAAAACAAAGTCCAAGAACGGCATTGGAAAAGGCATTCCAGACGAGAGCAAATTTGCGCCGAGTTATGATGTTGTAGTATTCTGAATTCTTCTTGTGGAGAGTTTTCATTTGCAAGCCACTCAGAAAGTTCTCGGTTAGGATATTCTGGTGAGTAAATTTCCCATCCAGTTTGTTCTATGGAATTGGAAAAGATAAACCATTTGTTATTATGATCCTACGTTACCAAGGAAAATTATTTTAGTAAGTAGTTCAGTTGCAGAAAATCAGATTTAAGAAGCAAAAGGTGAGAGAGTTGGGAACGATTTGGAGAACGGATACAATAAAAAATCTAACAGAATAAGACAAAGAAACTTTGAGCCAAAGCAGATGGAAAATTGAAAAAAAAAAAAAAAAAGAAAGATTCAGGAACTTAAGTGGGCGCGGATATTACTGGTGTGCAAGAATGTGCAAGTACCTTCTTCTGTACCAGAAGGAATTGCAAAGCGAATAATTCGGGAAGTTGAGAGGGACGGAAGGTTGTGATGATTTTAAATAGATTTTTAAGTTTAATCAATTGATATGACTAATTATTTTTGCTTAATTTGCTTTGACTAATTGGCTAAATGAAACATAAGTTAAATATTGTATTCAGTTCGAGAATATTACAATCAATTTGCCCTTGCTCAATGTGAAAATAATATGTTTTTCTTAAAATTAAGAATAAACAATAAGAATTAATAATAAATAATAACAAACTTAATATTGTAATTTAGTAAAAATTTAGTAAAAAAAAAACCATGGAACTTTTCCTAAGTTCAAATAATTGTAAATACGCATATAGATAATTTAAAACGAAATCGAAACGAAATTTTCATAGCTGCAGAACTAATTAGGGTAAATAGAAGACTGTTTCATAAGCAAAGATATTCGTTACTAACTGGAAAAGAAGCCTAAAATCATTTTAAGAACGTAATATTTTCTATTAATTGCTTTCTGATACAACTGCTCGAGAAGGAAGAATGATTTTGAACTTATTTGTCCGTTTTTTATTATTATTATTATTATTGATTTTATCCTTTGGCTGAACTGAAAGGTAGACATATGTGAAAGAATTTATCTTTTGATCTGATCCAGGATAGGGACCGTTACATCCAGGACAACTCTCAGTCTTGGTTGCTGACAAGGCTGCGGTTCAAATCCCGCTATGGGGATGAATATTTGATTGTAGGACGGTGCGAGAATACACTCGTACTTATTGAGATTTATTTGTATAACTTCGCACTGAAAACAGTGCTACATCCTATTGTTCCACAGAGTTTGATTTTCATATAAAAATGATCTACTGTATATGTAATTAAAAATCGAATAGATTTTATGATTTTAACTTTTAGGATTGACTTCAGAGAAATTCGGAATAAAAATCCAATTGGTTCACTAGAAACCAGGAAAGTCAACGATCCCACATACTCGTCATTTCACTCACTAGTAATTCTTTCATCCACTAATTTATTCTTCATGATTGTGTCGGGCAGCATTTAGCGTCTAATTTAAATAAGCTTCATCCTTAGTGTCTGTATGATGATGATGATGATGATGCATATACCACAAAACAGCAGATCAGCTTAATTTTGTTTTGTCTTTTAGGACCAAGTGCAGTCATTGCCTCTACGGTGCACTGTTTACAAGTTCAAATCATGTAATGATCTGAGAGGTACTTCTGTACTTTTTTCCCCAAGTAGGATTAAATCATTCTACTAAGTCTCTCTCTCTCTCTCTCCCCCCCTCTCTTTCTTGAGTGGAAAACGGATGGATGCTATCCGATTACTAGATAACACTGAAAAAAAAAAAAAAACGTAGAGGAAAGATCTTTAGGTGCGAGATTACTTTCACCGCCCAGTATGAGATCACCGTCACGCTTTTTGGAGACCTGAAGTGACTTGGAAAAGTTCCATGTTTTGTCTTTTTGTCTACTTTTAAAGACTCCTGATCATAAAGTATTAGTGAATCAATAAACAAATAAACAAGAGTAAGACGAGAGCGAGAGAGAGTAACGAACATGCTGAAAGGAACTGCTTAGAAATAACAAAATTGTAAGAAAAGCAATTGTGTATGGCAGATTGAGTGATATGCGCCTGTGAAGTGAGCTTATTTACATTTTCTCGTACGCCAGCTTTGTTGGCCAAGTGGGTAGTGCACCCTCTCTCTAACTAACAGGCTTTGGGTTCGAATTCTACCGTAGGTTTAGATGTTTGTCTTTAGGTGGCCGTTGAATGTCATCGCCCAGTGTGAGATCATCACCCGCTTATTGGAAGACTGAAGTGACTTTGGTCTCTGGGTCAGGGTTTCCAGATTATCTAACCCTTAATACACTTACAGTATTAATATTGATATACTACAGGTTTACAACGTTTTGTGGGATGGTGTTCATGTAAAACACGCATGGACACACACACACACACACACACACACACGCGCGCGCGAAAACGCAAAACGGTCTTCTAAGACGCGGTTACCAAAAAGAAAAAAAAAAAGTGTTATCATTATAAAGAACATTATCTGGCTGGCTGGGATGGGATGGGGTAGTGGTTAACCTCCCTGCCTCTAACTTGCAGGCTGCTGGTTCAGCCCTTGAGCATGGATGTTTGGGATTGTCTTTAGGTGCGAGATGAATTGCACTGCCCGGTGTGAGATCACCGTTACGCTTATTGGAGACCTGAAGTGACTTGGAAAAGTTCTATGTTTTGTCTTTTAAAGTGGGGCTTCGGGCTTGTGTAAAAATAATTAAAAAATACAAAAAATAAAATAAAATAAATTCTTAGTTCTCCCACGGTATTAATATACTATAGATTTACAACTTTTCAAGATTGAAAGTCATATAAAAAAAATAAAATTAAAAAAAAAACGTGGTTAACCCTTCAGCTTCAAAATTAATTCCTTCTCTATTACTGTCCGAACTGGATGAGAAATTAAATAAAAGATGTTAAAGGAATATGCTTATTGTTATTGTTACGTGTTTGTCTCTTTGTTACAAATGATGCTATATGTTGAGAGGTTTGAGTTCGGAATTTCTAAAAGGCACAGATATTTCATTCGCTATAAATGAGATCGTAAAGTTTCCGACTGTGTTCTATTTGCTACACTTTGATGACTGTGCAGTATATCAGCTATAACAACACCATGCAGATGTCCTCAACTGATTGCTGCTAAAGTTTCGTAGCGTTCTATTCATTATCCTTTATCCTTCTTTGTTTACATCCCCCTTCTATCGCCTGTTTCAGAAGATAAATTCCCCAATTCCAAAGGCACACAACAATAAAGGAAAAAACAACAACATAAAAAGTACAGCTACAGTCCTCCTACTAGCCGCCTTAGAAGTCAGGTGAAGTCGGGACACCTGCGAGTACGTGCTTGAAGCCTGAGGTTTCAAGACTAGCGGGCGAGTCACAGGTGGGGAGCCAAACTGATAAATGTCGGTTTGAGCACCTGAAGCCGACCGGTCGAGACAACAGCGGCATCATAGCGGGGCTGTGAAAGTCTACCCAGGTGCGACCAGCTGCCCTGCGGCCAGTATTTGGTCCTCCCTGACAAGGCACCTGACCGCGGGTGCGCCCCGTCTCGCGTGGAACCTGCTCTCTCGCGCGCATGCGGAGATAACGCAGGCGTCACACCTGTGCTTTTGTTGCGAGCAAAGAGAATGCGGTCTGGCATGCAATGAGCCCCGTTTGGGTGGCCTTCGGATGTACTCATACCATCTTCTCCCCCCCACCCCCCACACTTCACTCTTCTCCATGCTGACTTCCCTTGTGAGGTGCTATTGCCCGTGGCGGCTGAAGCTACACTGCTAGTTGTTTCCTTGGGAATGAAGCCGGGCAAACAAAAGGTGAGATTCCAGGAAACTGCTGGCTGCAACGCTGGCACGAGAGGAAGTGTATCTCACAGAAGCACACAGCTGGTTTAAGATGGCCTTCATTAGAGACACATGAAACTTGAGACACTTGTCTGTAGTCGCATGACTCCAAACACGAAAACCTTTTTTTTTCTCCTGGCTTTTAATTTTAAGAAGTTTCGTGTTTGCCTTCCGATATTGAACGCTAACGGGCATCGATAATTAGTTTCAAAGGAACTGCTTGTCTGTCTTGGCTATGCTATGAAAAAAAAAAAAAAAAAGAAAAAAGTGAATATAAGTTTGAAGTTATGTACTGCATACTGATATTTGAATAATAAACGAAGAAGCAATAACGAAATTTGCAGGAGAAGGTAACCATGACAACTGATGTCATTCGAAACTTGCTATGTTATCGTGGTATTTAAAGTACGTCAAATTAAATGAGTGTTTGTAGATTTAGTTTGTAATAAATACTGCAATTCAAAAGACAAGTATGCACTATAAATGTTTCTATTTTATATGTGAGCAGTGGCTTTCCTGTTTCGTTTGCTTACACGGATGTTTCTATTATCGATAATCTGTTTCTAAACATGTATTTAATGAATAACTTATATTAACTGTACAATCGCACTATATAATTGTAATAGGTCTTATATTAATAAATCATTTGCACCTGCTTGCTAATAATTTATTTGTTCTAAATGAAAAGCGAACTACTTCAATGACAAAGTTGCTTTTTTGTGTTTCCTTCGAAAGGTCAATTAACAACACTTCTTTCAATGTCACATCCTAAAGCCACAAGAAAATTTTCTGATATCCATCTAAAAATTTCCGCTTTCAAAACATCATCTATTTATTGATGTGCGTCAGTAAAACAAAAATACTTTTCACCTATCTCTCTCTCTCTCTCAACATATCGATATATGCGCAACAGACTGCCACAGCCAAGTAAATTTGGCTTAATAAATTTGGTCTAATAGAGCGGTTAGCCCTGTCTACTCTGCCTGTCAATTGCATGATGAAAATCCCGAGTTTCCGGGAGGAAAACTCTAACCACTTTCGTATGAGAGAGTGGTTAGATTTTCTTAACTCATATTCAATTGAAAAAGAACTTATAAAGGTTCTCATGTCCTAGATGTGTTTAAAACTCGCATCTTTCCAACGTGAGGGATAACGTCCGAGTGAGCTATGGCGGCTCTAAATAATAAAATGAATCAAAGTCTTCACATTAAAAATAATAAAAAAAAATCACTGTCCGGTAAAATTTGAAGAAAAACATATAAACCGATCTGTTTAATTTCTTATATTGAAGATGTCTATTATATTTAACTATTTTTCTTGACCTTTTCCGGAAGTATCTGAAATGTCCTCCGAGTCTATAAATGGATTGGAACCCATGGGTTGAGAAATTCATCCAGTTAATATTTTTTACAACAGTGTGTGTGTGTGGGGGGGAATAAACAAATTGCCTTGATGGACCTGTGTTTCACTCAGGATTTCTCCATGAGTGCAGGTCACAAAGATGCCTCCAACGATCTCCATCTTGAGTCTCTCTCTTCCATGTTATACCCATAGATTTCACTAGTGGATCTTCCCATCTTGTAGGTGGTCTTTCTGCTTTTCTCTTTATTCTTGGTTGCCAGTTGAGTATTCTATATGTCCATCTGTTATCCCTGAGTCTGGCTATGTGACCTGCCCATCTCATCCTGCTTTCATATACTGCAGTTACCACATCTTTTATGCCTGATCTCTTTCTTAGTTCCGTGTTTCTAACATGTTCCATTTTGCTGATGTTACAAATCCTGCGTTCTATTGCACGCTGAGTTATTCTGAGAGTTTCTTTTTCTTTTCTTGTCGTGTTCCATGTTTCTGATCCAAATAAACAAATAAAAAAGAAAAATAGAAAACACCAAATGCGAACATCACTAGTTACTTAGAAGATAAGGTGGGATGAACAGAGAATTGAGTGGATAGCGAATATACAATATCTGTACAGGACTTTTCAAAACGTTCTTTTTATTTCGTATGACTTTCGTGTGAGTGCATTAAAAGCGCTGCCTACGGGCAGTAGTTAACGAAGTTAATGTAACTGTCATCTGTTCCTGTGTAACCTACAAGTCTCCTAAGCAGTGCAGTGACGGTATTTTCCCTATCAGGATCTACTTATTTAACCAGTATGTAGGCGTGTCTCTAAGCTAGACTTTTTTTTGGCCTAACTTTTTAGGGGTGTGGGCAAAAATAGAGGACCAGTTTGGGCGGAGGTCATAAGCTCCCTTCATTCTCCCTCACAGCTCTTGTTTTCTTTCCTATAGCACGCAAACCAGTTCCAAGTATGGGGGTAGCTGTTTGCTTACAGCTGTTTTAATACTTTTTTTTTTATTAACACACTCCGTTTTATGTATAAAAACTAGTATCAAAGGGCGTCAAATTGCAATTACCGATCACTATGTATCTGAAAAGCAATCATAGTCCCCACATATCAGTCACGTGAATGATATTATAATGAAAAACAATAACCCTTTGATTCATTAAAATATTGTTGGCCGTTGCGAATCTTGATTGAGTGTCAAATACTTAAATATCTTATTTTGTTGAAGATGAAGTTCCATTATCATCCTGCTTCGATACAGATATGATTGATCGTTTTCGATCATCTGTTATCCTATAGCAGAGTTATTCATGAATTTCATGTGAAGAGATTTTTCATACTGTAAAGGTCCACCAGTACAGTTATTTCCAAGTCGGATAATCTCAAACAGAAAAGGTCTACATTGGCTGTCCAGGATGCTGATCGCGAAGCATTTTCAACATGGTTCTGTGTCAAGAGGCAGCGCCTTCATATAGCTTCATAAAGTACAAGAAAAATGTAAGTGATGTTGCTGCCGCCGGTTACATTAATGGAATGCATCGGAAATCTAGTGAAATGTACGCTCTTAAAATAGTAATCAGTTGTTGACGTGATTGTAAGACCATCAGAATATTTAAAAGAATAGCCGAATGATAGTATATTGGAACAATTGATCTGTGTATTCTTGATTTCTCCTCCCAATTGCCCGAAGCAAGAGATAGAGTGTGGGTGGAGTTACCTGCTCGCCTTCACGAAATACTGTCCCTCTATAAAATTATGTTTGCACTTTTATTCTGATCTGAAGGTTGTTAATAGTTGGGATACAACTATCGAGATGAAATACGCAATGTTTCCTCCGGTTCATCCACTCCACCCTAAACGAGTGGTCCTTCTTGCTGTTAAAGCTGAAGGTCTTGCAGTTTAATAAGTAGATCGATTAGGAAAACATCACGCGCACGTTTCTCTATACAAGGTTATGAAAACTTTCCCCAGCTTCTTAATTGTATCCACTGAATGCATTTGAATAGATTGATGCTTTCCATATACGCAAATAAATGTAATTATCAGACTCATACCAAGGGCGCAGGCATGCTACATGTCGCATTTCGTACAGAACAGAAATAACTACTGATTGCAGATTCTTGCAAGCACCACTAGATCTACAGGCACGTTTAAACGATGTTGCATCATTTAAGCTACATGGATTAGCTAGGTGTAATGCATTCCTAATCCACATAGATTAGTTTTGTGTAACGTAATCATGTTTACTAATTCCGTTCACTTTTGCACAAATACAGAAAATCAGAAAATACAGAAAATCACGTTGCTTCACAGAGCGCAGGGGAATACTCTTGATGTCGTTATTTTAAACAAACAGTTTAGTGATCGCAAGTTAATCACGTTCACCATGACAACCCCGAGTTCTCTACCAGTCGTACTGCTGCATTGCGAATGTGCAGGAATATGCTGCGATAACTTTTGTAGTGACAGGAGAAAGCTATCTTCCTGCAGCTACCAGAAGACGAGAACCGACACGCTAATTTTCCAAAAGCAATCCATGATGAAAGAAAGAATGAGAGAGAGAAAGAGAGATAATCCTAGTATTGAGCACATAGAAGAAAAAAAAAGAACAAAGAAACAAAAGAAACACAGAAAGGCGGAGGAGTGAGCAAGAGTTCCGAACTAGGCAGATACAAACGAATGGACACACTTACATCGCTCCTTCCCCATTACTAGACTCCCGCTTCAGGAAACAGAAGAACGTCATTCGTTACCCTGACACGTGGTCATAAATAAACATGCACGACCGTCACGGACATGTGCCCTTAAGTCCTCGGAAAGGCATTTTTAAAAGTAACGGAACATCTTCACAGTGTGTTTTACGCATTCGGATGCGCGTGCTTTTCAACCATTCCCTCCTCTCTTGTGATGATTTGCATTGAAATGCAAGTACTTGTCAAGGAAAACCGACACCTTTTAGCAAATAATAATGCCAAAAAAACCGATGACGTCATAGGCGACTAACAACACAACTCGTATTTATGGATTACTTTCTATTCAGCAAAAAATAAAGCTTTCATTTGTATTGAAAGTCTCTGTAGAAAAGAAAAAAAAAGTTTGGGATCTTCTGCATGTCGCTTTTTTGTTGTTGTTATTATCGTTTTATTTTGAAAGGTTTCTGCGATCACGTTCAAATGTTTGCCTGTCAAATAGCAGCAGCAATATCATGCAGAGGACATCAAAATTCAACCACTCTTGACTTCAAGTTCCTAAATAAGCGAATCCAACATCCATTTGAAGTTTTCATGTCGTCTCTTGTGTAAAGCTTTAGCATACTATCCAAAGCAGGTTTCCCCATCTTGGTTCGTACACCATATCGGTGCTGTTCTCATGTCCTGCTTAGGCGGGCGTGATACTCGAAAGCATTACATGTTATCAGACACCTGTCAATACGCACGAGATGTCACTCTGGAAATATGTGACCCCCAGGCAGTCGTGACCTTTGACGCTATAGCAAGCATCACACCAATAGTTCTTAAGCCAAAGTGTACACTTTCTGTAAGCTCCGAATATATTTTGTCTTTAGTACAGCTGGTATCCAGTAACAACAAAGGAAGAAAACCAGACTACTGAATACTATAGCTTGTTAAAATACAGATTTTAACCATCTTTTTTTCATTTGTTTACTTGTATATTTCTTTATTAGATTTCCGTACAATTTTAGTATTCAACTAAATGTCCCTATTTATTTCACGTCATTAATAGACAGTCATCTGTGCGGAACAATAGTTCCATATTATCACTAATTTTGGTCCTCGCTAATACTTACTCTTATTCTATTCGCTTTGTAATTCGCCTTCAATATATGGAATATTAATTTTGATAAAATCAATGTTCAAAGCAATATTTTATTTACAAATCTTTATCGTTTGACGATCATAAAAATCTGCAGAATTATAATTAAAAACTTTTTGAGCTATTTGTAATAACTAAAAAATACGCAATATTAATATGCTTTAACTTGTGAAATTATTATTATTATGATGTGACACCTCCAGGGAGTCCAAAGACTCATCGAGAGAGAATGTGCCAACAGCATCGAACGATTTATCTCCTTTCAACTACTAACCGCTCTCAAACTTGCTTAACTTTTTTAGCAAGTTTGAGAGCGGTTTTGGACTCCTGTGACCATGTTTTCCATAGAACTTGGAATATGGCAGGGTGTATTATCATGTTGATACGTATTTAGTCTGTCGGCGTGACAATACAGAATTGCCCAGACTGCCAATATAATTGGGATTGAATTGGAATATATGATTGAGACTTACAAACTTCTGAAATGGTCATGCAGGATACCATAGATGGAATTTTTCATTTTATGGACGGCATCCATGGAGGTTGAGAATGAATGCAGTCAAGCAGGATGGGGCGAGTGCTAGATTTTTCTCTCATAAAGTGGTATGTTATTTGAATGGATTTTGTTTGGAGGTGTTGAGTTCAGGTTGTGTGAATGAATTTAAAAAAAAAGTATGACAGTTTGTGTAGGTGATATGTGCCCCCCCCCCGCTCGGTGGAACCCTAACTCCCTGGAGGTCTCTCTTAATAATAATAATAACTTTCTTTGTTAATTTTTCCAAGAACTATAACAAGGGGGTTCTTGTTTTACTAGAAAAATTTTGAACACCTTAATATATGGGCGATATACTAATTAATGTTTTCCTGGCGTTTGTCATACATCTATTCGATTTGTAAGTGTTTCGTCATTTGATAACACAGCTGTCCAAAGTCTACTCTTTAATCACAGCCCGCTACCCTTCACTAAAGTCAAATTCGAACATTGTTTTAGGTGAAGTTTGGCTTGTACCAATCCACACGCTCTTCTATAGTAAATTTGGACTGTGGATTTTCAATGCATAATGTTCTGTCACAAACTTTTACAGTTAAGGAGACCTAAAATCTTGGTTGACAGAATTCTCTGACGCCCGACAAACTCTTTCAGGCAGTTTCCTATCCTTTTGGCCAGTTTATGTAGTCTGCTGTCAGCATGGTTTCTTTTTACCATTCGATCTTTTAATGATATCAGCCACAGTTCATCAATAATATAGCAGTTATATGATAAGGATTCGTTGGAAGTTGACTAACTATCAACTGTATCCCTTTGTAGCGTGCATCCCTTAGCTTTATACTTTGCATGCAACATGATTTTTTATTGGTGTACATTATTCGAGGAAAATGGGGGATTGCCTTAAACTTATGTGCTTTGCTAAGAAGTTCTTGACACTCCGGACACTGCCACATGTTGTATTGGCATGTTGTATTGTCGCGAGGCTAGAAACCACGTACCGAAATACGATTTGAGAGAGTTTTCGAAGAACTGCATTTCGAAGGGGTACTAGGGTATGAGTTTATGATCTGGCCTTGGGGAAAAAATCCTTGATCCCCGAGTTTCCTTGTGAAAGGAAACGCTCGACATTGCCTTAACATTTGACCGGACTTACCTCGCTTTCTTCGTTATGAATGTTTACAACAAGCATTTAATACCTTTCTGCGGTCTCACAAGCAAGAGCATTTGATGCACAACACGTCTCTTCTTTAACACATTCATTTACAATACACCGAGAGAAAAATATACCTGCACTGTAGAGCAGCTCACTCACGAAGTGAAGCGAATCAAGCTGCTGTTTTTACCGGCAGTGGAGATGTTTTCAAATATCCTACATGGTTGCCATTTCTATACTGTTAGTACTGTTGTCCCCCCCCCCCCCGCCGCAGAAAATTCTTTGCTGGATTTTTGATCAGCTTTCATACAGTAGCGGATCCAAGAGAGAGACGACAGTGGTAATCAACCACCCCATGAAATCAGAAAACGAACATAATATGCCGAAATATCAAATACATAACAAAAAAACACCGCATGTTTTTGGAATTATAATGCAAATTAAAAATTTGAAATAGCATTACGAGTGAAAATAAGTTGTGAATATTAAATACAACATACAAAAATACAAAAACAATATGCATTTGTCAATCACCTAACTCCATTTCTTCTGTTTTCTTATCCATTTCACTGAATGATCATCAATACTCATTTGGCACATTTTTATCAGCAGGTTTCTTATGGGGAACAATACAAAAAGACTGATGAAACCTAAATAAATGACGTCATATTGCCATATTCGATTTCTCTTGTGATCATCTCTTAAAAATCTAACCCCCTTATGAAATAATGCTAGTCTCTGGATCTAAGTTTTAATTAATTTTTCCATCAAAGGATCGACTGGGTTATAATTCTTTATTTTATACAAAAAACATCGCTTATGAATTGGGAAAACCTTTGTAAATTCCTGCAAGTTCCCTATTTCAAACGTTCACGCGACTTAATACATCGCATTCTGTCATTTCTCTTCTTCCGTTTTTATCATAGTGTACATAAAATACGCACAAAGTAAATAAATTTTTCCCTGTAACAGTAGAATCTTTCGAAGTGATTCCTGCTGTTCTGGTTATGTTTCGATCTCATTTATATTATCCCTTTTCAATATCTTAAAAAAAAAAAATTGGGTAAATCTTAGCTGTCTTAGTTAATTGTAGCTCAGATTTAGCTCCAAAATATATATCATAACTTGATCCTAACTGTTGGTTATAATTTATCATACTTATGAGTTGATATTTCATATCTACCTTCTCCTCAAAATTGAATTTCGAGTTGTTGGAGAACGATTATGCTTCAAGGAAAAACGAAGCTCTAGCGGACATAAGAATAGTATTAAAAATTGTAGTTGGTATATCAGAAAATTTTATAAAATAAAATAGGATTTTATAATAATGAAAGCTTTCTTATAATAACATGTTTTACAATAACAATTTACTATAAAAAGTCATTAAGAAATATTTAAAAATATTAATTTAGTTGATTTTAAGGCATAATTCTATAATCCATGGATTGGAGAAACTTGATTTTTCCCCCTCTACGAACTTGATCTTGCAGCTATGCGGTTTATACTTGAAATCTGAATGCATCCTGAAATAAGATCTCGCACTACATCACTGTTATGAAACAAACATCACTAATGCAAATCTTGAAATCCACCAGTTTTTTATTAATACTAAGTGCAAATCATTACACTTACCATTATTAAAATAACTAAATGCAACGTCCATAAAAAGCAGAACACAAAACGTGGTTTCTGTTTATAGCATCACATCGCTCTATTTGTAATGATACAATTTTTTTTTTATTTGTTATGCATATATGTATATATTTGTTTTGTAAGCTTAACATATTTTTCCAGGTCTTCAAAGAATTTTGAATATGTAATTTTATAACAATACGATTTAAAATTTCTGTTTTTTTTTTTTTTAATTACGTACAGAATTATTAAGTAAATTAAAATATCACGGTCTGCATTCTTTAAGTAACTTATCGAATCTGGGAATTGAAGCGTTAAACTTGTTTGAACATGCTTTTTAAACCGTCGTCTACATCTTGTTGATTTCAAGCTTTTATTAATGTTTTTATTAAAGTTATTTCTTCACCGAATAGTTCTTCGTGCTTTTTAAACATTAAGGTTGTGAATTTGGGTGCATGGCAACAAAAGTACGAATAATGGCGTTATTTACGGTCCAAAGAGCGTACTGCTGATGCTTTGTGCTTAAGTGATGGGGGGAAAAGGGGAATATAGGAAGACTTATGATTCAGAATATAAGTAAACATTACTCACAAGGCAGATCTTCGGTAAAACTTCGAAACAGCCACTCAGAAATAGACGAGATATTTCTTTGTCGTATATGTTATTTTTTTTTATATGTTCTATTTCTTTTATCTCTTTTATTTTTCTTTTATATGCGAAAGAGAAAAGATTATTTGGATAACATTTATAATATCCAAATAATAAATAAATACAGCTTTTCTCGGAAAAATTTGTTATGAATCCTGTTTAAAAGTACTAGGTTGTTAAATTTTTCTCTGATTCTTCTAAGAAAGTGATTTTTCAACCTTTTCAATTCTTGTTCTATTCAAATTAAAAAAAAAATGCAAAGTGTTAGGCGGAGGGGACGTTTTACTCTCTTTTGAAGTATGATCAGAAAATGTTTATATTTAATTTATATTTATTCCTGATTATACAGTATTCTAAATTCAATATCTTCAGTATTCTTATTGCTAATACACTATTATGCAGACACTGCATAGTTTCACTTGAACGGGAAGGTTCAGCTTAACAGCCTCCGTAGCTCAGTTGGTATAGACGAAGCCTTTTGGTCGGAAAGATCTGGGTTCGATCGTGAGGAACCTTTATCTGCTCTCTTTCGACTAAAGGTGAGTTAGCCGGTCTCATACGGATGTAGAGGTTTTTTTCTCCCGGAAACTCCGGTTTTTCGTCCCTCAGAACAGGAAAACCGGCCCGTGAACACATACTTCTACAGACAAAAATACCCCCCCCCCCATCAACGTCAGGCTCTGCGACAAGTCGGTTGTGATCGCGCGCATCGCATCATAAAGGCACCAAAATAGATGGGATAAGGCACAAGAGGAAGAAGGGAAGGTTCAGCTTTCTTGTTTTATAATCTGAAATAAAATTTCTAATTTTGGTATTTTCACGTACCACTCTGTAACATCTATCATCGATGATAGGCGCACCATACATAAAGAATCTGTAAGGACTAAATGACCTTCGCAGATGATGTGAGACTTAAAAATATCAGTCCATTTAGAAATTTGGCTTTTATTCTTTATTCACGCGTTGACAATGTGGTTTTAATAAATACAAATAGTGTACACTGCTTATATTTCATTATAAATACAGTTTCATTTTATTAAATGTCATTAATATATAAACAACATACGCCGTTTATATTTTTGTCAGCAATACATATAGCGGATGTTTTTATTAAACAAAAATACTGCAAGCACTGTTTCGATTATTTCAGTTTATTACTATTGTGAATCGGAATGTGATAGTAAGGGGTGTACTTCATTATGATTTTGTTATTGAATTGTTCGTTCGAAACGATGAGACATCTTTATACATTTTCTCAATGGTTCTTGTATATTTAGTACTTTTTTTGAAGAACAATATCCATTTTGTATTGCTTAGCTAATTATTTTTGCAAAAAAAGAAGAAAAAAAAAAGACAGGAATGTGATAAAAGTCTGCCATTCTCATATAGGGTAATCAAGGCAATATTTGATTTTTTTTTTTTTTAAGACACGGATTGGTAAACCGATTTTAAGATGACACATGGATTGGGAAACCCGAATTAAGTGATTGGCGCTTGTATTGCATACGATACGACGTCCTGATCAAGAGAATGGCCGAAGTAAAACGACCGATGACGGAAATCGGATTTTCAGATTAATTTAACCTGGAACGTATGTATCGACCATTTCGTCCTGCAAATGCTGGAATCTCCGTTGGAAATGAAAACTGAAAAGCAAAAAAATGTGTGCGAAAGAGGAAGGGAATAACGAGAGCGACAGTCGATAAGAAACGCATTCATCCATGATTCAACGGGAAGATTAAATTACACCGTAGAACCGCCACATTTCGATGGGAATGTTCGGCAAATCGGACACAAACAGCATTTCGCACGTCATCTTTGTACGGAAAATATGATCACGTTTAAACAGACTTGTCTTGTATTTCAGCTACACTTTCATTTTCGAATCTGCAGTTGCAGCAACTTTCGGTTTGATGTTATAACCATCCGAAAGAGTGTTGGCGGAAGAAAGTTGAGTTTCTACAATGGGCCCCCCCCCACCCCACCCCAAAGGAAATCAAAAGTTTTGCCTTTCGTCTTCTCCACTTTCATAATATCGCATTCTGATAGCAAAGGCAACATGACAGTCCATCAAATCTACATGCGAAATGAAAAAATTGCATTTCGCACTCTTTCTACACCCGTTTTAAGCCTTTTCACACGTATTAATAGGCGAAATAACAAACCGTTTTTCTGTTTACTGGATGCGAGTTTTGCATTGATTCGTGTAGTTTTTAATTTACATTAACTTTTATTCGATAATGCCTTTTATTTCTTCAGTTAACGTTTTGGGAGACTTAAACATCAAGAAATAACCAAATACGTGTGTGGTGACGAATTCTGGGACGACATTTAACAAGTACTAATCACTACATAATTTTGCACTCAAGATGGCGAAAAATGTAAATGCATGTTAAGTGTCTTCACCGCGCTACATTTTCATTAGTTTATGAAATGTCACTTACCCATAATGAATGCCTTGAAAGTTTTACTGCTAACAATGCCATTGAATTGTTTTCTGTAGGTTATGAGTTAATTAAATAGCCGATGTGGCGTAAAACTATAGACTAATGCACTTATATTTGTGACTGCAATATGGTAAGTAAGCAAATGCACGTATGGATGAGGAAAAATATTAGACCTTAGAAAATAATCTGGGATCGAATGTTCGGACTACTCTTGTCTACTTCTTCATGTATTCTGAGGAATACATGAAGAATACGCAAAATAAGGAATTCCTCATGGAATTCCTTATTTTGCGTTTTATCTTCATTTCAGTTTATATTCAACTTAGTGTAAAGACATCGATAAGCACTGTTGGTATTGGAAAAGGCATTGGATCGAACTTGATCAATTGTTTAATTTCATCTGATACACACCGATATAATTTCCGAATTATGAAAAGGATTATTTTAAGTGCAGCGTTATAGTTTCCGAGGAGAAACAGGAATCAGTTAATTTTCAATCCCGAATAATATCATTAAACAGAATTTAATCAGAAGTACAGAGCCCGTGTGTGTGGTGCGTTGGGAACCGGGGGGGGTGAATTACAACCGAAACAATAAGGCTACAAGATGAATGGATTATATCTGTTAATTGCGTGTATTCTTCTGACCGGTTTACCAGTTTTGTAGGATTAATGTGTGTGTGTGTGTGTGTGTGTGTGTGTGTGTGTGTGTGTGTGTGTGTGTGTGTGTGTGTGTGTGCGTGTGCGTGTGCGTGTGTGCGTGCGTGCGCGCGTCCGTGCGTGCGCGAGCGCGCGCGGGCCCGAGGAGAAAGCCACTGCATAATTTCACTTGGATGTAGATTTTAATTATTTGACAAATTAACAAGCTAGAATGACTACAGTAATTTTCTCAAAGTTGAAACCAAGTATTCACACGCTGAGTTTTTCAAAAAAGACAGACGACCTGTACAAGTATATGTGTCATATAAGCTTTCAGATAATTCGCCTTTATATATAACGACATTTTCCATTACAGTTTCATTAATAAAACATTTGTATAATTGTTTTTTCTATTAAGCTCGTCAGACACATTCGTGGTGGAATTTATCGGGACTTGCTACCTTTTAAAATTTCATCCTGTCTGAGGCGAAAAAAAAAAAAGCCTTCTAAGCCTTTTTTTCAAACAACGTTAGGCGGCCTTAGAAGTGGAAGGATTGGTTTCTCTCTGTAAGCCAAGTTTCTCCACCTGCAAAGAAATAAAACGATCGGAGAACACATGTTGACGGAGGTATAAGTTTTATGAAGACACCTGGAAAGCAACAGGAAACTACAGCCTACGTTTCTAGTCGCTGAACGTTTCTTGCTTACTCTCAGAGGACGACACTTACGCAGAGAGAGACAGATCTCGCATGTTGGTTTGCTTTGATTTTTTTTCCCTCTGCATTGATGACACAAGCTAAAAGTATATCTGAAGCATGAAATAGAAAAATTTGAGCGAACACAAAATTTTGTACGGAAAACCGCATGAAGCAAAACTGGCCAGTTTAAAACTCACATGGCATTCTTTGTGTAGATCATTACGATATGTAATTACTATTTATAAACTTCTTCAGAGTTCACTTAGCAGGTTTTAGCATGGTCTCTGATGAGCAGTAATAGTTCGAAACAGCTGTCATTCAGTGAAACCTGTAATCAAAGCACTAATAAAAGGATAGATAGCGGCTTTTATTAGTACTTTTAGCTCGTGTCACTTAACTACTCAAATATCAAGGCGTGCCTGTTGCAATGGCACGGATTCCGTGGCTTAGAAAGTTTTTGAATCATTTTGGAAGGCTGATGAATTTTTTTTCCTTGTCCTTGTAGCATTGGGTATTTTTTTCCCTTTTATTGGCGAATATCTAAATATTTGAGAGCTTAAGATATATACATAAGGGGCAGTTACTTTAAGTGTTATTCCACCCACGGTGTATATTTCCACGTTATTGTTGTTTGGTTTGGTTTGCCCTAATAATGAATGAAAGCATCTATTATAGAAATACGCTTAGTTCGTTGATTGGTCTGCTTGTCCTAGAAATGCGCGCGTATCCTCTGACGTCAACACTATTATCGAGCGGGCGCAGGCGTTATAACAATAACAGTGTGACACGTATTTAAATATCATTTTAGTCTGCAATTATGTTCAGTCATCTGTAGATCAGGTTGCGCATTGTGGGTAATGCTTACATGAAATTTATCGCAACCGCACACATATTTGGAACCCTTCCCACCTCCTTTTTTTTTGTGGTATTGAATTTATTTATGGTGCACGAGTTAGCAATTAGTATAAGGGGGTTGATAACAACACTACTTATATAGCACTGAAAGAGCATGAAAAGTAACAGTAATGAGACGCACAAGACAGAGGACTCCTTTTACACTCGCTAAAGGCTATCATGGTATTAACTTCAGTATAAAAAGAGAAGACTGACTCGGTGAGGAGCTTAAGCTTATAATTTAGTCTGAAATGTTGTCTGGGTTTAGCTTGATAAAAAAAAAAAAAATAGAACTTTAATATTTAAGTATTTACTTACTGGATTCGGAGTGGCCGAGTGGGTGGGCTTCATATTTACCACCCACAGACTGTTTGGAATCACACATAAAGACACGTAGGCGTTAAGTTGTAAATAATTTCAATAATCCAGTCATCATAATTTCAAATATAGGAGATCATGAGTAGCGTATGTATAAAATATATCTTTAGTGTCTAGAACTGTTTTCAGCTTATCTGACCCCCCCCTCCTTTTTTTTTTTTTTTGCAAAGGTTTATCAACGAAATGTATTGAAAGCAAGGCGTACCTGCAATCATTAGTTTTTCAAAGATTTGCTACACATACACAGGTGTGTGTGTGTGTGTGTGTGTGTGTGTGTGTGTGTGTGTGTGTGTGTGTGTGTGTGTGTGTGTGTGTGTGATATGACGTCATGTTTCCACAGCAACAGTAGAATCCGATTGTTTTTGCCAGATGATACAGAAATCCATGCATATTTCAAATATCTTCCCGAAATATATCGTCTGACTTTCCTTATTTATTAGTTGTTTGCTACTGAGAGTTTGCTGATTGCGAATAAATTAAGTAGTTTATATAACCATAGTTATTTACGTTGGTTGTGCTATTTGAATATGTTTTTCTCGAGTTTCAGCGTTGTAAAGTTTCGTATAAATAAATCGAGTTTCTAGAAGAAGAAAACCGTATGCGATCAACTATAAGTATTTCTTTTTTTTTTTTAGAAGCAACACTAAAATCAAAAAACTACACAAAAATATGTCCAAATTAAATTAAAAAGCACGAAAGACTTGGATTTTAGCCGCTTTGCCAACACGGTACGGAAGTGTGATTTTTTATATATTTTTTATTTCATTTATTTATTTATAATACTCCAACCAGCGAAAAATTGGAAACCTATAGTATATTAGTCCCGTGAGGATAAGGATTTGCTAATCTGGGAATTCTGCTTTATAGACCAAATAAAGCAGAATTCCTAACCTAACCTAAACTTTATATAGCTAGGGACCTTTTTTTTTTTTTTTTGAGGGACCCATGGATACTCCACATAGTTTGCTGAATCATATGTAATATCAATTAAAACATCTGATATGTTTTATTTGATACCGATTAGGTAACAACGAGCCAGGACTAAGTGTGTACATGCGCATGTATTAAACATGAATACGCAATAACCAACTGAACCTTCGTATCTCAATTGGTTACAATGACACCTTTTGGTTACTTATGGTGTTGTTTAGGAATCTCTAGGATAAGGTACGTTTATGAAGGATTCCACTGAAGACGATTTAGCCGACTCATGCAGAACTGACAGGGTTTTATCCTGAAAACTCTGATTTTTCACTTTGCAAAATAGGCAAACTGGTCTGAGATAGGTACAGCAAACTTATTATACTGTCTCATAACTTTAGATGCTTCAGCCTCAATTTCAAACCAAGCTTCGGTAAATAGTGCGCATCGTGCTATGCGGTAAGTCTACTTAGGTTCAAAAAATCTTTCGGCAAGCATATTGCTCAGTTTCATCTGAACAGTTTATTTGTATCCATAGTTACGAGAAACTGACGGTGTTTGAAAGGACATTCACTACCATATTTGAGAAGAGTCCGGCATAACATTGGTTATGCCGGACTCTGTTCTAAAATATGATGTTGACTGTATTTGCTAATTATTTCGGGGAATCTTAAAACTTTCTGTTCGATAAGTTAGTGACTAGTTGCAACTTTCAGAAAATACAGTTCTCGAGGGTTTTGCACAAAACAATGAGATTTCATGCGCATATAAATGGCAATTTCTGCACAACATCCAGCCACATGATAACATACAAATGTGACTTTTGTCCCGCTTATGCTAAAGCACATCGATATCTAGAATGACTACTAACGATGCTATATTTCACAAAGACAAAATTTGAGACATTGAAAACCTACATGTCGTGATGCCAATGTTTGAAACAGCCTTAAGGGAAACATCATACGCTAGTTTTCCTTTATGGAATACAAACAGTTTATGTAGATTCTGTACATAATCTTGAATGTTCTGCATTGTGTCGGCTAACCATACCGACTGTTATACTTATTGAAGGCCTGGTTACTTTTCAAGTAACCAGACCTTCAATATCGTTTACATGTTATCGGCGTGCTATCGGTTTACAACCGTTTACGTGTGGGGTTTTCATATGTTGCTCTGTGTAACATAGTAGATTATCCAATGTAGATAAAATCCAAATTTGATTGATGATGAAAGGCATTCGATTTCTTATCGTTTGCAGATAGAAAACATGTCCAAAACTAAAATTATAAATATCCTTGAATAATTTTATTAAATCCGTTGAAATTGAACTTCTAAAATAATTAAACGAACGATTAATAATACACGTCCTGAAACATGCGCACACAAAATGTACCCGTGCTAATTTAATGATGCTATTTGGGTAAGACGCACTCAGAACTATACAGAAATTGAAAAGTCAGTGAGGAAAAGGGAAAAAAATGGAAATTTTAAAGGATGAGCATTCCTATTTTCCATACTTTTTTTTAGACATCGTGAATGATTGCGGCCATGATTCAAGTCTTATTCTTCTGCGCATTTTCATTAATTTTCGCATTTAGTCACCTGATAATAGCATTTTATTGTTGTAAGAACATTATTAGTGACGAATTTCACCAAGTAAAATTTGAGACATTCGAACTTGATACCGCCGTCGTAGTTCGGAAGTAGACTACTAACTGGAAAGATAAGAAAATGAGGGAGGGAAAGCATTAACGATATAAAGAGGGAGGGAAGAAAGAATTAAGGTTTATTTGACATTTGGGTAAGATGAGCAGTGTACGTAAGATGGAGGGTGCGCGAGATGAATAAATAACCCGCATAATTTCTCTGTTTTCTTCCTCTTTCATAAAAGTCGTTAAATGCGTTATGGAATAACCGAGTAGCAAGCAACATACATACGACGCAGTGAGCATCCTTGAAACCATCCACTTCTCATTACAATGGCCCGTTTTCGATCGTTTTAATACGAGTCATTGGAAAATAGAAAAAAAAAAAAAAAAACATTAAGGCGAAGCTCACATAAAACACGAAGCATTTTCCTAATCCATTGCCAAATAATTTATACCGATCCAGATTAAAAAGGCATTTTAATCAACTTTTGCATCTAACATGCTGCAGATAAGCTTTTCTGATTTCATGAAAAGTGATGTTTTTAAAGTTTTGTAAATCGTGGCTGACTGAATGCGAAATCGATTCGCAGGCTATTATGCAAATTAAGAATTTTTGGCTTGTCGTTCATCATCCGTCATTTCCTCTCTCTCCCTCTCTCTCTCTCTCCCACATGTTATGGACGTACGTATGGCTATCTCAACTCATATGGTTAAGATAAACATTCAGGAGGACGTTTGTATTAAAAAAAAAAAAAAAAAAAAAGAAAAAAAAAAAGAAAGAAAGAAAAAAGTGCTCATCTAAATGTTTTCAGACCATCTGATAAAAATTTAATTCCGAAAATGCCATTTTCACTTTGAGCATATCGTCCATCATTTCAACTGCATTTTGTTCTTTGCTAAAAATTAGTGGGTTCGTTAATAACTGCTTTAAAAAATAATCATTGTGAGTCTTTCTATCGAACAACATTTTAAAGGAAGTGAATGGCGATGACAATTCGATATATTGCGTACCCAAACTTGGAAATAATGAAACAGTAAAGGGAATATTGAGAATAAGAAAAGTAGAAAGATTCACAAAAGGATAGAAATGAATGAAAAAGTGAAATAGCTAATGAATGACCTTGACTGCTTTCTTTGCCATTTCAAGATATAGTATAATTACGCGTTTTGATTAAAATCTTACAAAGACCTACTTTATATGAATATCGCATTCCTGTAATGCACGAATGCCTTTATATGACGTATTGTATGTATGTATGCTATACTTCTTTTATCTTTCAAATGATCTTGCTCTGACTTCAAAACTTTTTTAAGCAAACGACACTCTCATTGATTCGCTTACGATTTTTTTTTTTTTTTTTTTTGGTTCCATGATCAGCATTAATTTCTCATAGCAGTAATTTGTATGCTGTCTTAGCTTCAACCCTCATTAGAAATGTTGCAATCGCTAGATATTGCTAGCAATTGAACATCTAATAATCATGACAACTAGTGACATCTACTGACAACCACTGGAATCAACTCACTAATATTCAAATTCTATTTCGTTTTTATTCCTATACAATAGTGATACCAATTTATGTATAGTAAAGAAACATTGTTCCTCTGTTCGAATGGAGGGAACCGGATATAGGATTATAGGATTTCGAACTAGAAAAGTGGAACATAGCGATTAGTAAGTTAATAACAAAAATTATAGGGATGCGGCCATCAAATCTCGGGCTGCCATTCGGTAGCCATTACTACAATTATAGAAGTGGACGCGTGTGTGTGTGTGTGTGTGTGTGTGTGTGTGTGTGTGTGTGTGTGTGTGTGTGTGTGTGTGTGTGTGTGTGTGTGTGTGTGTGTGTGTGTGTGTGTGTGTGTGTGTGTGTGTGTGTGAGAGAGAGAGAGAGAGAGAGAGAGAGAGAGCTGCTGTTTACAAACAGTCCGCTTGGGAAGAGCATCATATATTTGTTCTGGGAGAGAGAAATCTCGAATCTGTGGGAGAAAATCTAAAAGTGAGTTTCGAGATATCGATGTACTGTTTAGAGCTACGGGTTTGTTTTGATTCGGTTCAGAAGAGAACCTTGCTCAAGTCTTGTTCGTTTGTAGTGAAACGCCAGTGTTATTACAGCAGTTTAAAACGATAGGCAGTTTACCAGCTACCTCTTGTATTTCATACATCAGGTAAAGCGGGGTGTTTTACAGCCGACTGAACTGATAACCTGAACAGTTAGCTACCCGATCGCTATTTTCTATTTATGTGTGGACAGCTGTCGTACAGTATCTTCAGAGATCAATGCAGCAGTTGAGCAGAAAGGGTGTTACTGGGTACAGATGGCTACACGTTATTAAGCAGCAGTACACGAACTTCGTCTTTGTTATGTTTAAGGGAAGTTTGAGTTGAAACAGGTGCCAGTTGAATACTGCAAACATGTATTAAGAATCATCAGCAAAGGCTCACTGTTAACAAGCTGTTTGTGGAGCCTGCAGGCCTCATTGAGTGGCGAAAAGAAAGTTGTTTAGGAATGTATCTGAAGAATCCCTTAAAGTTTCCATCTAATTTGCATATAAGTTATGGATGCGAATCTCACAATGAAGAGAAATTCTTTTCCAGAATAGAATATAGAGTTTTTATCAGCTGAAGTTTCTTACCAGCAATTATTAGTGCTGCTAAAGCGTGTTGGAATGGTGGGAGAAGGCAAGGGAGTCATTAAAATCTTATTTGAGGGTATGGAATAAAGTTGGTTATTTGGAAGGGGTTTCATCAACCCTTAGTCTTTATTTATTTATTTTGTAATAGTTATCTTTTCAACGCTTCCTATACCGGATAATTGTAACCACTCTCACCATTGATGCTTATTAGTATACTGTAGTATACGAAATCCAAGGATGCTTGGAAGGATGTGAGCACTTAAGTGACTTTCACAGCCGCTGATGATGGCTCTGGTTCTATCCCAACATTACTTAAATTCGAAAGCTAAAGCCTATTGCTTTTATTTAGTCTTTGTTTTTTTTTCATGCATTAATGACCGTGTTGGATCTCCTCCTTCCATGATAGACACAACGCATTCAACTTCTTTGATTTTTTTTATTTCTTCCTATCTTCTGAGTTTTATCTTGTGTTCTGTCACTTTTTCACTAGTATAAAAGCTTATTTCTTAGAAGGAAAACAACAAATCTTTGCCACTGAATTGAAATTTTGTCCCACTAAATGGTCCCTAATGGATTCTGTCGCAAATCAATACGGGATCTTGTGGCTTATTTCACTCATTTTAACAAACGCTTTAGAGAAATTTAAGTGAAAGAAAATAAAACACATTGGAAGAGTGTGAAACAGATTTTCCTAGAAATGTAACCAGGATCAGGTTTGGCATGAAGATCTCCGAAATTAATTCCTGTTTTGCGGTCTGTCATCAATATTTTGTAATTCTCTCTGTAGTTACACATTGTTCTCTCTTTCATCAAACTTCGCAACTAATATCAAGATATTTTAGCCTTCCAATTTGTCTGTGGAGATCAGATAAAGTTCTCAACTTTAATCGAATAAATCGACTGCGTCTTTTTTCGCGCAAAGAAAAAAAAACATTTTTCACATTGTTACTTTCAATAATACCCAAATTACGTCACTAATTCTTTTATTAGAATAATTTTAACTTCCGGTAATCTTAATATACAGCATGTTGTCTCCTCATCATTCAGCAAATTCGGTTTTACTCTTTCGCTTACTCTGTTTCTAGCAGTTATTAACTCCGTCCGGTAGAACACTACACATCAGAGATGGTCAATATCTCAGATCTTGCAAATTAGTGGCGCATTTTGAAAAAATCAGACCTATTGAAAGTGCTCTTTCTCATATAACCGTGGTAATAAATACGAAGAAACTAAGCAAACCTTTATATGCTTAAACTATTTCAAATTTATATTCTGCACCGTGATAGTCAGTTAAGAAATCGAGATATAAATTAGACACAAAATGCAATAACGTATCCGTTGTCCTACTGCTAGCTTTAGGTTTCTGCTGATGAGGATCCAAATACAATAGAACGCCTTGTTAATGCTGAGGAGGGTCTATTTAGTCGTGCCTGAAATGCCTAATTAACACTGATGAGAGTCGTTCAAATATACTGGTGCTTGTAAAGTCTACTTAATACTAATGAAGTCCAAATATACACATATCTGACTAAAACGTCTAAGTTAAAGTACCGCATTATATTAAGACATTATAATCGTATCTGAAAAAGGAGAGGTCGAATCTCTTTATCATTTATTCCTTTTTTATTTTATCCTTTCACTACTAGTTCTCTTGTGACAATTTACAGATTCACTTAATAGCTGCTGATGAAATCTACCAACTTTCTGTTCACACGATGTACAAGAATGTCTTTGAGAAAACAAAGGCTGTTACAAAATGAAAACTACTTTATGTGGAATAAATGCGAAATTCGACATTAAGATAAAAAATCCCAAGGATAAACAATACATAAAGGTCTCTAGATATGGAAGTTAATAGCAAGATCACACCAAGTATTCTGTAGATATCTGAAATAGACCAGTTTTCGATTATAGCGATGCCCTGAGCAGGGCATGAATGGATCGTAAATCACTCTTCCCTTTGAGTTACTAGATTAGCGCAAAGGTTAGCCACAAATGTTTCCCTGTTTGCTGTCTTTTCACACAGTTTTTCTGTTTGTTTCCTCTCTGTGAACATAGTGTTCTGATGTGTTTTAAATTGTAGTTATTACAGTTAACTTCCTCTGTTTTTGGTAATGAAAAACTGGAGCGTTTCCAATGGAAATTCCTTCAGTGCACATGACCATCTAATTCAGCAGCTGGTAAAACCCTCAGAAAAAGATCTTTCCGTCATCGAATAGATTGGCAAATCAATGAAAGTGTGTGACTCATAAACCACGTTTTGGCGCTTTAAAGAGCCTGACTGTCTTCTCATTGCTCACGTAAATCTCTCATGTTGCAATTTCGATATTTTGTTCGAAAGCCGTCTGCTAATGCTAGTTCTATAACACAAAGCTGCTATTTGCTCCTTTTTTTTTTTTCAGAACAAGAACTGTACTTCCACCCAAAGAGTAAAAATAATGGCAAAGCTAGTTCGGCAAACAACACACACACACACACACACACACACACGCACACGCACACGCACACGCACACGCACACGCACACGCACACGCACACGCACACGCACAGAGTAAAGTTACTTTAACCTAACACTTTCTAACTTCCACAAACGTTAGAAGAAAACACTGTCGTCGATAACAAGGAAATGGATGCAAGTACGCAAATATGCAAAGGTTGTGGCCTTTAAAAAAGATCGGTGTTTACCCGGAAATAATTTCGATTACCACACAGAAAGATGGCGAATGATGGCTACATGAAAAGAGTTAACAAACTGTGAAAAGGATAATAATAATCAGATTATTTGGAATTTTTAATCGTTTGGGAAAAGTGTCTATACGTTCTAATGTTCATCAATAAAGCGTCCTTCCCAAGTACACGGACAACGTGCTAGAACTTCACTAAGATAAGACCAGGTAGGTCTCATTACTTACTGGTGAGTTCAATACTTCTTGAGTAGCTTAGTTGCATCATCTTACTATCAGCCCCTAGAAAAACTAGAGGCGCAAATAGCCACAAACAATTCCATAAGTGTTTTCATGAAACGTAATCATTCCAAGAATTTTCATGGAAGAGCAATCCGTTGAATTTTCTGAACAAAGCCCACAAAGCTTTGCTAAGGATTGCAGATACACTTTTCGATTGGAATGGACCAAAGCGTACCGAACCTATACCGTGGACTCCATGGTATAGAACAGATTTCCATGGTTCCATTGTATGGAACAATGGGAATCTGTCCTGTGGAACCACGAATTATACCACGAGAATCTTCATGAGCACCTTTGTGACAGCCAGAAGATTAATGTGTAGATTAATGCACGATCAGATTACTGGTGTCTTCTTTAAACCCGGAGAAAAGTAACTGTCCTCATCTGTCTGGACATGATGTATTAATTTTTTGTTTTACTTCTTATACCACAAGGGGAAGTAGAACCTTTAATTATCTTACCTAATAAGATGGTGCTGACCATATTGAAGTTTAGCTGTATGGGGATTTGTAGACCATAGCTCTCCCGACGTGAACTGGATGGAATCGACCTTTTTTCATGGACTTCACGATCACGAGATTTATCCTCTTGGACTTTACATGAAAGAATAAGTGTCAGTCACTTGTCCTGAACATTGACACCGCAAAATACTCGCATCACACATTATAAATAATGTGACATCAGACATGTCGGCGAATAACTTGGAAGAATTTGAATGATTAATATCGAATATTCATTATTCAAATAATGAAAAACGAATAATAATAAATGAATGAATAACTAGCTGTTCTATGCGTCCAAAGCGCAAACACATCAACATGTACTTGTCTTCAAATCTTATTTAATTTGCTTTTTGTTTATATTCCTTAATTTTTCTTTTGGATAAACTCAAGAGGTGGTCAAGAAGCACTGATGTTGCTTCATAGACGTCAGTCATATGCTGTCACATAGCTCTTCCAATATCAGCTTGTCCAGTATTTAATTTGAAACCACCGACTATAAGAAAACAGTCAGCCAGTCGGTCAGGGTCAGTCATTCACTGCCTAACAAATGGGCCACTCTTTGCAGTCCTGATCATAATTTGCTTAATGGCTGCTTTTTTTTTTTTTTTTTTTTGTAATGATCTGGTCAAAATGTTAGAAGAGAATTTAAAATTTGAATAAATCGAAACTAATCTCCATCATAACAGTTTATTACTTAGATTTAATTTACGTTTGGAAGCCTTTCTTAAATGCTATCAAATATTTAAGTAAATATCAGAATTTTCAAACTTCCAGTTACGAAAGATGCTATTAAAGAGCTGATTGTATCTCATTAGAGAGCGTCTCACTAGGATGCCATCACGATAATCAGAAATCTAAAAAAAAAAAAAACAAGTCAGAGCTACTCTTGCGTGTGCTTGACCTCTGCCGAAACAACCAGCATGGATTCGTCTAAAAATAACAGCAGTGTTTAACAGGGGTAGGAAAGAAGAAGGGGAATAAAAAAAAAACTTTTCTAACTTTATTGCCGCGTTTACGAGCATTGCGAACATACACCGGTTAGCGTTCGATGCTCAACTCTTTGCTTGTCTCTATTGTACGGCAGAGAGCGGGCACTGTTTAATCGATCATCACGGTTTTTCTAACGGGAAATTCTATAGAGTGCTAGAACACATCCTATCTTCGTATTAAAATTGTTGTTCAGTACCTTTTCATGTCTTTTTCCCACTCTTTCGTCTAGTGCTTATAGTTTTTAACGCCTGACTAGTAAAAGTCTTCTTTGCCACGCATGAAGAACTGTTACAATACTTAAAAAAAAAGAAAGGAAAAAGAAAAAAAAAATTACAGCTTTCGTATGTGTTTACCTCGTATTTTTTTCCCCTTCTTTCTCTCTCTCTCTTTCTCCTCCACACTTCTAACTTCTCTCTCAACTTTTACTTACCGTTACAAAATTCGTTTATGTCATTTTTTGACACTTTTCCCCTCGCACCGTTTCCCACTTGTTTCAGCAAGGCCAGTCATGAGAACTCCCTCGATGGTGGGTTTTTTGTTTAGCGAGAAGCGATGGAGACAGAAATCGTTATCATCCAGATGTTTTATGTCCTTGTCGACAGGCTGCAGAAACCTGGAATGTTGCCAAGTTCTCTAGCTACCAGTATTGTTTGCGACGATGGCTGTAGATTTTTTTTTTTTTTTTTTTTTTTTTTTTTGCACCCACCTTCACAATGAAGCACTTTGCAACGAACTCCGGGTGACCAGTTTTCTTTCCCCCCCACGTTTATTAATATTCCTAATTTACTAACGCCAAGTTTACATGCTTTCTATGTAAATTTTCTTCATCTCCCTCTTCTCATTTCCCTTTATCCTTACCAGGCTCACATCACTCACATAGTTACCGCACGTATTATAAAATGCATGTATCCTTATATAGATAACCCTATGTATATGTATGAATGAAATAATTCACTAATTTTATAGCTTTCTGAACAGCACTCAAAATGGCATATGAAATAAGTAGAGTAAGCCGTGATTTGATTATTTTACAGCAGTAATAACAAAACATCACGTGTCCCTTTTTTCATTTTTTTTTTTCAGTTAATCCCTGGATCAATTTTGAGAATGCTGTCAGAGGATTACCACTGAACCTGTGAAAAACTCAAGATTATAATTCTGTATACAAAACAAACACGCAGTTGCATACTAATAATAACGGTATATTTTTTGTATGGATGATAAGCTAGCCAAAATAGAGAAATTGAAACCCCCAACGGTCAGCTCTACACCATTCTGGTAGTACGTCAGGTAGTCTTATAACATTTCTTTAAATAATTGGGAGTTCATATTCATCGTTATTTATTTCTATAAAAGTAATACATTCTTTAAAACGTGAAAAAAAAACTAAATTCAAATTAGCTTTTAAAAAACAATTCAGAGAATGAGAAGATAAACATTAGCGAACTTCAAATAACAACAAATGTATATTATTTTATTTTTATTATGTGGTTTCCGCCCACTAAAGGCTTATTTGTAAACCTATAAAGCATTCTTTACGTGAGTGGACTAAAGAATTTTTTTCCTTTTTTATTGGTTTTATATAATTTTTTATTTTTATTCGTTTTTTTCCCCCTAGTCCAGAAATCCTGTTTTAGAGGTCAAACTTGGTACTTTTTCAATCCATTTCAGGCCTTCAATAATCAGGGCGGTGGTCCGCACCGGGCGATGAAATTCATTTCCCACCTAAAGACAATCACAAATATCCGTGCTCACGGCGGGTTCGAATCCCGCCGTCGACCGTGGATATCTTGGGTACATGAAAACGTCCAAGAGTTGTCTTTCATAAAACTGAAAAAAATAGCTAACCAATTTTAATATATATTTTAAAACAGTTCATTTTTACATGAATACTAACTAAACCTCAAAGCTTTGTTTGCTACAGCTGTCAATAAGGAAGAAAACCATGATGATCATGATAGATGGAATTTGAAGAAAAAATAATGAAACTGAAGTTAATAATACTCAATACGCGATTTAGAACAACAAAACCGAAGGTTGAATGCCAGTAAAAGAAAAATAGATCTTCAATTCTTTTTCTTTGACTAGTTTTACAGAATTGATAAGTGATTTCATTTATAAAATACAGAAAGCAGTGGCTGGTAGAATGATTTCCAAAACTCCTACAAGTGAGCCAGATAAAGAAACAAAAAAAGATATAATCTTTTCTAAGTTTATGGACGATAATAAACGGACGACAAAAACAATAATAAAAGTTCGAATAATGTAAATAGCAATGTTTTAAAACACTTGACTGTGTGATTATTATCAGGACTATTCTTATGTAGATGTAAACAGATGTTCAAGTGTCATGCATTAGTATTATCTTTTCATGCTAGATCAATATTTGGGAGCTGTATTAAATGGAACGTGTACATGAACTATAATGGTGTGGTGTCCAAAATATGTATTTTTTTTTTTTACTTCACGCCTCTAATGCAGACATTTTACTTTGGGTTTTGCTAACATTCGTGCTAATGGAAAAACAGACTGATTGAATATCCACGGTTAGTCAGAAGCGATGAGGCTTTCTCCTAATTACTTCACTCATGCAACTTTGTTTTGGAACCTTGAATAATGCATTATTGGCATTAAACTAACTAAATTATTGTTTCTTTCTATGCAGGTTAGGATGTTTTCTCTATGCCAGTTATTACCAATTATTACTAATGTATGGACATACGCACAGACAGACAGACGTAATATATTTGTATCGTAAACATCTGTGTCGTCATGATGAATTTCAGCAGGTGTTTTTTATGGTAAGTTTCAGATTACGTTCAATTTTATCTCCCTATTTAAGTAAGTCACTGAAGAATGATCAGATGTATCTTAAACTTCATGTGGAGGTTAATAGCCGTTATCATACCAAACTTCTATCAAAATTGGTCCAGCAGTTTAATCCTGTAGGGACGGACATGGTTGCTACATCACGTGATCTTTCTAATTTATAAATTAAGAAGGAAAAACAACTGTAGTGGTGTGTGTGTGTGTGTGTGTGTGTGTGTGTGTGTGTGTGTGTGTGTGTGTGTGTGTGTGTGTGTGTGTGTGTGTGTGTGTGTGTGTGTGTGTGTGTGCGTGCGTGCGCGCGTGCGTGCAGAATGCTAAAAGGTTTCCTCAAATTCTAAAAAAAGCGAAGAATAGAAGGAAAGATACAGCCGGGAAGACCTAGAAGGAAATGGATAGAAAACATCAAGTGATTAAAAAACTTGGCTGCAAATAGATTGGACTGGAGAACCATTGTTCATGGTAGCCTAAACCAGCCTTATGTGGATGGGAAGGATGATGATGAAATTAACCGCCCGGTAAGCAAAAATTTACAAATTTGTAAAACAATATGATAACACTCAATTCACCGATCCATCGAGACCGAAAAGCACTCGAGGAGCAGTATCGTTTTAGATATAACTACCGTGTTTCTAATGAATTTCGATCAAAGTTCTATAATGAAGCCAAAAAATTTCGACGTTTCCATCCTTTCTAAACTACACAAATGTAAACTTGCTGGTCAGAATAATCGATGGAACAGTTTTGAGTTTATTAAGCTGCACTTAAATCCACTCCACTCTCTTCGATGCCGTTCGTGCATTCTCTGCAATGAACACGCGATCGTATGCGGTATGCTTCTTGTCTCCCTCCACACATTTTAAAATATTATTGTCGTGTGTTGCTTACTTCTCCTGTTGATTTTTTTCCATCTCATCAACAGTAGCAGCATGAGTTATTCCTTCGTGGTAGAAGAAATGAATCTAAAATAAATAGCTCCACTTTTTCCCATTACAGTAAGTTAATACGAAAATATTACCACAGTTAACAGCATAAAACTTTACGAACAATTCTGAAGAACTAGAAATAATGATTTTTCCGTTGTTTTCAATATTCACAATCTGACAATTATTTCTTTTTGATATTCTTCAGCTAAGCATGCGAAACCTGTACGATGCAATGTCAATTCGTTTCACCGTGTTCTAAATCAATCGACTGTAACTTGAAATTTATAATACCATTTAATGGTCTTTCCATCAGGCAGTAATAGGACAAAAAAGAGGAAAACCATGCTTTTCTTGATCTCGTCTGGGTAAATATCTTGATCATATTTGCTATGGCAAAAAGGAGCATGAGCATCGACAGTGTTGAAAGTAGGTAATTTTTCTGTGAGTAAATATTTTTCTTTTACTGCGATTGATGTGTTCTTTTTGCATATTAGAAGCACTATTTTCTTCTCAGTAGTTAGCAAGTCGTCGTCCCCCCCTCTTCATCTGCGAAGCGCCTTCGCATTAAATACATTTACTGTGAAGACTCTCTGTCCCAGATTGCAGCCTTTTTACATATTGGTTCAGGGAGCGTCCATATGAGTAATAGTACACCGCGAGATAAAGAGAGAGAGAGAGGAGACGATTTTCCACTGGTTGATTTTTCTTTCATTCATTTTCTGCTGTCAGATTGAGTTGTACAAGTGCCTTAAACTATCCTTTGCCCACTGTTTTTCAATCGCATACTCGTATCCTAACAAGAACAATACAATCGTAGTTTTACAAACTAGAAATAGTGGCGACATCTAGGAGGAAACACTGAAAGTGACTATGTGGAAAGAAAGTCTTGAATATTTAAAATATTTGCAAAGGATAAAAATAAAAAAATAAATAAAAATATTGGTGTAGTAAAGATTTTTCATGCCCATTCCTAAAGTAAATAATACAAACAAGTGTGAAAATCATCGAACAATAAGCTTAATATCACATGCTTCGAAAATACTACTAAAAATTATACAAAAAAGACTAACAAAGAAGGCTGAAGAGTATATTGGAAATGACCAGCTTGGATTCAGTAAACAGCAGGGGACAAGAGAAGCAATCCTTGCTCTAAGAACAGTTATCGAAATGAATCGAAAGATATGAGAAGAATCAAAATACTCTGATAGTCTTCCTTGACTTGGAGAAAGACTTCGACAGTATTGACTGGAACGAAATCTTTCACCTCCTAAAAACAATAAAGATAGATTGGAGAAATAGAAGACTCATATTTAATCTTTACAAGCACCAAGAAGCCCTAATAGAAACAGCCAGCAATAAAACAAAAACCGCAATAGCAAGAATACTTAGAGGTGTAAGACAGGGGTGCTCTCTTTCACTCGTACTATTTAATCTCTACATTGAAGATGCTATAAATAAATTGAAAGAACTAATAGAAAGAGGAATTAAGATAAATGGAATTGATATTAACTAGCTACGGTTTGCGGATGATATAGCAATTATAGCTAATAACGAAGACAAACTGAAATCCACCCCGATAAAGATGGAAGAAATTTTCACACAGTACAGCCTATAAATTAATTATAAGAAAACAAAATTATTAATAACAAGTATAGCAAATCCAATGAAAATAAACCTGGAAATAAATAATAACCTAATACAACAGATATCCTATTTTAAATATCTTGGAAGACTTATCACAGAAAATGGAAGAAACCAATCAGATATTAAAGCACGAATAATCTTGGCCAAACAAGCATTCTACAACAGAAGAAACATTTTTACTAGTAAAGGACTTAGCACCCAGTTCAAAAAAAAAAAAAAAGCTAGTGAAAATATTATTATTATTATTATTACTGGCAACTCCAAGGAGTCCTTAGACTCATCGAGGGAGGCCCTAAACATCATGTCAAGAACAACTATTTAACATTCACACAGTATCTATCATATCTTGCCTTGAACTCATTCGCAGTCATGGCACCCACAACAGACTCTGGCAGCTTATTCCACTCGTTTACCACTCTCCATAAAAAACCTAGCTCTAACACCCTTGCTAACCACACTCTTTCCTAGTTTCCATGGATGGCCCCTGGTCCTCCCACCACCAGGCCTGTTCTCAAAAATATCCTCTGAATTAATCTTATAGAAACTCTTCAGTAATTTGAATGTCTCAATCATATCCCCTCCCCTCTTCCGCCTATCAACCAATTTCTGCAACCCACAAATCTTCAACCGGTTCTCATAAGGTTCATTCCATAGACCTGCTATCATCTTGGTCACTCGCCTCTGGATGATCCTCTCCACCTCCTCCCCATCAAGAAGAAATCTTGGCGCCCAAATCTGAGCACAGTAATCAAGATGGGGTCTTATCAAGGCTCGATACAGAAGAACAATAACTTGCTTGTCTTTGCTCGTCAAAATATTCTTCAGTAACCAAATGATTTGATGAGCTGATTTAGCCACTTTTGCAATGTGCCCCCTGAACTTCAACTCCCCATCCACCAACACTCCCAAATCCCTGGTCTCGTCAATCTCCTGGAGTTCAGTTCCACCAATGTGGCATTCTTTAGTAACCATGAGCTGATTTAGCCACTTTTGCAATGTTCCCCCCCCCCTAAACTTCAACTCCCTATCCACCAACACTCCCAAATCCCTGGCCTCGTCAATCTCCTGGAGTACAGTTCCACCAATCTGGTATACTGCTGCTGATCTTTCCACCCTAAAATGCATAACCTTACACTTTGCCACATTAAATTGACATCCATTCTCCTTTGCCCAGTCCTCCAATCTTCAAATCATCCTGCAAAATTTTGACATCATGTGCATTCACTATTGCTCTACCCAACTTTGCATCATCAGCAAACAAATGAACAGTTCCTCTCAGATGCTTTCCTATATCGTTAATGAACAAATTAAATAGCAGTGGTCCAAGAACAGAACCCTGCGGCCCACCACTAGTCACAGGTCGTCTTTTGGACTCTACTCCTGAATAAACTACTCTCTGATATCTCTTCATCAACCACCCTCCTATCCATCTCACCAACCCTATATCCATCCCAATATGCTGCAATTTACTGATTAGAATTCCATGTGGTATCCTGTCAAAGGCCTTACCAAGGTACAGTAGTATCACTGTAAACCCATTACCCTTATCCAGTTCAGCCGTCACTGTGTTATAAAGCGTGAGCAAGTTGCTGAGGCATAATCTACCCTTCACAAAACCATGCTGTCCCCCATACAGTATCCAATTTTTATCTATCCATTCCTGTATTTTTCTCTTTACTACTTTCTCGAAGACCTTAACAACGACTCCTGATATGCTGATCAGTCGGTAATTTGCAACAGCTGTCTTGGAACCTCCTTTATGCAGTGGAACTATTTTCCCCTCTTTCCACCCCTTTGGGACTAACCCAGACCGGAAACTCGAATTAAACAAAATGGTCAAGGGCACTGACAATTCTTTATTCGCTTAACGTAAGACCCGAGCTGGTATACCATTCAATCCCACGGATGTATTCACATTAAAGTTTTGTAATAGACTATTCACCTCCACTTCATTCACCACAATTCCCGTATAAGCTACTGGTTCTTTCATTCCTGAAATATCACCACCTGGATGATATACTCTTGCAAAGTGCTCGCTGAGTAATTCCACTATATCAACTGATTCTGTTACCTCCCTACCATCAGCATTCCTTAAAATCATTCTGCGGTATGCATTTTTTCTTTTACTTGCAGCATATCGAAAAAACTATTTGGGATTCTCTTTAGCTTGCATGGCTAATTCCCTTTCATAATCCGCTTTTGTTTTTCTTACCACACTCGTTACCATTCTGGAAGGGGCGCGCCAGTCATATGTGCAATGTGTGCGACGCACATAGGCTCCAGGATAGTAAAGGCGCCGAAGAAGAGGAAATACTTAAAAAAAAATGTTTTTTGAAAGTGATTTTTTTATTGGGGGGGGCGCCAACTAAAGTTTTGCACACAGGCGCCGGACACTACTTGCGCGCCCCTGCATTCTGGCCTGCTCTTTATACCGTTCGTGTGCCTGCAGGTCACCTTCCTCCTTAAATTCCTCCCACAGTTGTTTATTTTTTTGCAGCTCAAGCTTAATGGTATTATTCATCCATTTAACCCCTACTTGATTTACTCTTCGGACTCTAGGTATACAGTCAGCCATTACCTCCTGCAAACGCTCTCCTTAACCACCTCCAATGCACTATCAACCTGCAGCCCTTGCAGTTTTACATGCCATGGCACTGAACCAAGAAATCACTTAAGCTTGTCATACTTACCAGCCCGGTAATTCCACATGTACCCTGTCTTAATTGAAAATTCTACACATTTAGCTACCTCCCAGATCAAGACCTTATGATCACTCTCACCAATAGGTGGCAACATGGTCATATTCATTATAGTCAAATTCTCAGATGCAGTTACTAGGTCAAGTACTCTCGAACCCCTAATGTTTTCTATTACATGCTGTCTCAGATAGTTATCCCTTAATAATTGAATAAAATCCATTTCCTTCCTCCCATGTGTCCTCTCCCCCTTCCAATCAATGTTACCATAGTTGAAATCCCCCATTATGATTACTCTCCTTCCACTCGTTGCATCTGAGAATATGACTATAATGCCAATAACCCGTGGCCAGGAAGAGCCAACCAAGGCCAAAAATTCTTCTTATTATTCCTAATACTCCTGGCATTAGTATACATGGAATGCAGAATACCGTTAGTCACACTCTTATCATGATGCCTTATACTAACTATCCCATTCTGATTTGTTGTCCTTTGTACTATGTGTATAATATGCTTTGGCATATTATACACATTCTTATACTCATATACATGTGGAGCATTGCATTATATGGTTGTGAGGCATGGACTCTAACAAAACAAGACATCAAAAAGTTGGAGGCATTTGAACTTTGGTGCAAATTAATTTTCATCATCTCTGGAGAAAGATGATGAAAATTAGTTGGACATAAAGAAAAAAAACTAACGAAGTTCTAAATATAGTTCATGAAGAGAGGTCACTAATGAACCACATCAATAAGAGAATAAAAAGCCTAATTGGACACCATCTGAGGCATGGGGGACTGATTATAGAAATGGAGGGGGACTGTAGAAAGAAAGAAAGAGGCCACGAAGCAGACCAAGCTTTTTATCTCTTCATAACTCTTAACGCCGGTTAGCATCATTATGTTATTTATATTTATATATGAAATTATTGGAAATTCATGAAATGTGGTCACAAGACAGGATGTTATGATGTGCTGCCATAACTAACCAGTCTTCGGATTGATGCATCAGAGAAGAAGTAAAGATACAAATTATTGTTTTTCTATTCATTTCAAAGTGGACATAGATCGAGTCGTTTAGGCAGGATTGTTGTTTAATAATAAATAATAAATTGTCAAAATATAAGGGTAAGCTAGAAAGTATATACATTGTTTTATTTTATTTATTTATTTTTATTAGTCCCATTTGCTGAATGAGCACTCGCAACAGTCACTATTGACGTGTCTGCTATTTAAGTGAAACAAGTATTTGATTTGGACTAACAGTTGTCAGCAGAAAAATGAAAAATAATGGCTTTTGAAGGTCAAGTTCTAACTAGAGGTAGAATAATAACAAATTTTAGAATTCTTTTACATATTTAGGATCGTGATTTCATATGAATGTGTACTCAATTCTGTGCTTAAACCTAACCTTATGCAAAAAAAGACTGGATTAAAAGTTGATAATACACTAGCTTTACCCACTTTACTATATGAAAGTGACATTTAGGCAATAAAACGAACAGATACGCAGAGATTAATAACAGCTGAAATAAAATTTATGAGGAAAACAGCAAAATATACCTATCTGATCATAAAATAGATGAAAAAATAATAAAAGAACTAAATACAACTGGAGAGCACGTTGAAAGAATGCAAATGAAAAAATTACCAAAACAAGTTATTCAATATAAACTATCAAGGAAAAAAAACACCAGATTGTCTATTGAAGAGACTTACCGACGGTTCTGAAACCGGAACCGACCCTATTATGCCTAAATATACCGTATGATCATAAGTACACGATCATGATGATTGACTAACAGCTGTCTTGCTGAATCGCTCTTTTGAAAACACGTAACAAAGAAAAAACAGCATGGAGTTGGTTTCTTGATGTACTAGGGAAGATCTGAAGATGTGACAAATGCAGATATCAAAGACAGCACAGTGTGGCCACAACGTTTTGCTGCAACAAAGAATGTGTGATTGAATTCGCATGTTCAGAAAGGTTGTTTCGTTCTTCAATAAGCATTACTGACGAAGAACAATCACGGCGAATATTCTCATCAGCAACTGACGAAGACATTGACAAGAAAGAAATGACCAGAAGTGAAACCACATCGTACTCTGCTCATGGTTTTGCCTGTGAAGACATGTACATTTTCCTGATAGTATAGACAGTTGTAAATGTTCAAACATTTACAACTGTCTGTACTATCAGGAAAATGGTAATAGTAAACATTGCGCATTACATTGAGATAATGTATGAAATTTTGAAGCCAGTGATTCAAAGTAAACAGCCGAAGATTGTTCGTAAGGAATCATACTGTCGCATAATACCGTCAATTCCCATACTCCAATCAAAACCGTGAAAATATTCTAGACATTGGAGTTTGGAGTATTTCGCCATCTCCATACTCTCCAGACTTTGTCTTCGACTATCATCGTTTTTTAGACCATTCAAAAGTGCGTTGAAACATCATTTTTAAAGCGGTCCAGAGACGAAAGAGAAACATGCATAGCTTTCCAAGCAGCCGACCCCTCCCCCGTCCCCCATCCACTTCTTTTTGTTTTCTATAGACTTAGATAGAAAAGTGGGTGCTACTGGACCAAGTATAATTTTAAACCAGCGAACTCTTTTGAGAAATGAACTTGCATGTTTTGTATTGTTACATTGTTAATTTTAATAAATACATTGTAATGTTTTTTGAATTACCGGTAGACTATTAGCGTTGATTTCAATTCAACTAAATATCTAAAAATATTAATTCAAAACAAAATTTGAAGTTAGGTTATTGACTAATAAAATTACAAATCCACAAGCATCGCTTGCTCTTATTCGCTTTAAACCTGCCTCACTTTAGTTCCTTAATTGACTAACGATTAGGTAATGCGGAAACCGTGCTCTAGACGAAAGATGGTAGTTTTGAAGCCACTTCAGACCTTCTTTAAGCAGATGTCGGTGATGTGCCTGTGTAGCTCAGTAGCTCAGTTCTATTCTCTTTCTTTTCACATGTACAACAACAAAACAAACAAACAAAAATTTGGAAGAAAAAAAGGAAGGCCAGAAGAATTCAACAATTGAGAAACAATAGGAAAGGTCTACATTTGCTGCAGTTTGAAGTTCTGCTTCTGCTTTACGACAATGCCCATGACAATTCTTATCACCAACGCTGGTATCATCATTAGTAGAGATAATAATATCTGCATCACCTATGTTGACTCTCTTTTTTTCATGCTGACGGCCACTTTCGATGATTTCATGACTTCTTATTATCAACGCTGGGCAGCAGTTGATCACTAATACTAAGCAAGAGGGTAGAGAGCTTACTCCACAAACTAGGTGTAGATCTAGTATATGACTTGATCTTATCTGACTTCATCGCATGATCTCATGCCGGTTTATCTGTTTTGCGAGAGAAAAAAAAAAAAAAAAAAACCGCTGTTACGTCTATGAGACCAGCTAATCCATCTTTAGTTGGAAAAGTTCTTTTATTATGAAGAAATGTTCCTCGCGTTCATGACTCAGGTCTTTCACAACCATCCAAAGAGCTCCTACCATGACAACCATACGACTGTGAATTTTGAAGATGCTGCAGAGAGAGAGTTTGTAAGACTAAACTCACTTCCCTATGGCCTGTCTGAAGAAACATTTCAGAGGTCGAGGTGTTTCCATTCATTCGGAAAGACTACAGATTCAAATTCTGACAAAGGCAAAGAACGTTTTGTATGCCTTTTAACTGAACTGCGCTAACAGGTTTCAGACATCGGTGCCGAAGTATTTTCTCCAGGAACGTTTCTTTTCCAGATTTCTACAAAGAAAAATCGAATAGCAAACACACAAGCTGACGGACATAATATATTGTATTCTACTCATTGCCTTAATTAGGGTAACTCAATAACCAAACAACACTCTTCCAATTCTCTATTATATCAGCATTAAAAACATAAACGGATGTTAAGTATTCTTCTCTTGATAGCTAACAGGCTGCATGATTACAGGATCTGAGGATGAACTTCAAAACTTTAATGATAATAATGAATACTGATGGAACTGATGTTTCCAGTGGCGCACTCAGGATTTAATGTTGGAGGGGGGGGACCGAGTAATCAAGATTTAATCTTGGGGGGGAGCGCACTCATGCTTTAATCTTGGGGGGGGGGAGGAGAGTTGGGTAGACAATTTGAGAATACACACTGCGCATTGCATACGACCTACGACTGAGCATCTGCAGTGATCGCCAAAACACGATACCCGTGATCTCAGGCCCGGCTCGGGCAAACAAAGTATCGCCCGAGCACTACTTCGTTCGCCTTGCGTTCACAACGGCCGTGATTCCCGAGACCCAGAGGGTATTCCCACCTTATGTGACCGCCAATTCATAAGTAGTATAGAAATAGAAGACACGACACAACATAAATAAATAAAACAAAATAATTTTAATTAGGAAAAGATTTTTGGAAATTTTTTTAGTCTTTTTTCCTTTTTCTTTTGGGGGACCGGGGCCCCTTGTCCCTCCTCCCTGGGTGCGCCAATGGATGTTTTGGTCATCATAATGCTGACTACGTCGAATTTCGATGAGTGGTAGATCTGCAGAGGAACCGTTACTGCTCATGTATATATCTCCCAGTCAAGGGATTCACAGACTGGAAGGAACTATCTAGAAATGAGCAACATGGGTGCAGTTGAGGTATGCAATCCACATTACTTACAGCAAAGGCCAAACCTCGCAGAGTTTCATCGCTGATGTCATTCTAACACTTTGCTTTTTGGATGGGCACCATGTTTGGACTCCATAGCAAAGATCCGGTTTATTTTCCCCCCATTTCTTTCGGCATGCAACATTGAATGGCATTTTCCGAGTTACGTCAGAGATCATGGAATATTTGTACTTTTCAAGGGTGCTAGTGCTTTAAACGGTTATTCCGCAGACCGGTCGATAGATAATATGCTGGACTGAACCTAATTATCGCTTTAGGAGGTTTTCAAATCTGCTAGCCTATAATCTTGCTACTACTACTACTACTGCTCAGCCAATTGTGCTTTGAGAAGTACGAATAGTGGTATGTGCTTAGAAAAACGCTACCCGGGTCACGATTTACAGAGAAGATATTGGGTGAAATTCTCCATTTGTATGGTTTAGTGAAGAATCCATAACTGCATATTCCTTTGCCCAACCAATGTTAATTCAACACCAGCATGCAAAGTCAAGTAAAGAGAAATATACGACATCCGGAAAAAGACAAACCTCCTAAAACCTTCCGGTTCACTTCACAAATATACTTGCTCTTAGTTTCGACTCCACTAATGTTCATTTTCGTCTCCAGTCTCAAAACGAAGCCTTCGTTTCATAACAGTTTTCTGAAACTAAAATTTCAACGTCTCAAGAAGTACTTATCTCAAATATATACTGTTTGATTCTTTGAATCTTAAAAGTAACATTGGTACATACGGTCGCTGTAGTGCAATGTTAGAGAGTTTCCAACTTGGAATATCCTCTTTGGCTAAAAATTTCGTTTAGTCCTAATCTATGGACTTTATTTGTAGCTCTCTTAATAATACCAAACATTCTGAACTGTTTGATTTAATTTCTTTAAATATTGATTTTCTGTATTTCAACTTCCTTAAGTGTTATTGCCTCCCTAAAGATTTTAATATTCACAACTCCAACTGGCTTTCATTTTCCGACTGCAGTGATCCAGCAGGTAGAATATCAAATAACCCTGACCACTCACTAAACACTCTAGATCTCTTCCTCACCAATATGCAATTTATACCCCAATTAGACCTTTCATGGAGTAACACACAACTATTCTAATCCACGTGTTGTCTATCGTTATAAGAATGCCAAGTAGGATGATCTTCTTGACTTCTGTTCTCCAATTTCTTGGTTTTATTTTCGTTTTAATCTTGTGATGCAAACATTTTCACTGAATCCATTGCTAATGCAATCTTATTGGTATGGAAACATTCTCCATTCCACTTTTAATTCTTGTCCATTAGCTAGACCTTGGTTCTCCAAGAAGCGTAAAGAGAATAATCGAACATATCGTAATTGACTATCATCCAAATATCCATCTTCTTTTTCTGTTTTTATCAAAGCCCAAAGTAGATGCACAGAAACTAACAATACATCCGAAACTGATTTTGAAAGAATAAAATAACAGGAAACTTGTCTCATGTGCAAATGATAGTCATGCTTTCTGGTCTCTTCACAATGCTGTTGGCCGTAACGTTTGTCTAACGATACTTCTACCTCGTCTGCATGGATGGTTTTATTGTCTTCTAATTAGTTTTGTTTACAACAAAATTAGTTGACATCCCACAAACATTTTCCTAAACATTACCTAAACTAACTCTTCCTCTAATTCTTAAACGCCTGCAACGATCTACACAGTGGGCCTGCTAAATAACGAGACATTTCATAGGAATTTTCCTATAACAATAAAGAGCAACTACAGGAAAATGAATAATCTATTTTCGAAAAGCTCACAAATTTTCGAAACACCGCTAGTGGGCGTCTAAAGGTTGAGCTCATCCATCACGCTCCTCTGGATGACCTCTAATGAATCAAACCAGCTTGAATTCGTTTTCAACTTCGGAAATGAAAAAAAGTCCGACGAATATGGTGGGTGTTTGAACATTTGTGGTTTGGAAGCAAGAAACTTATGTTTAACGCACAATGGGCAGGCACATTCTCATGCGCCTGCTGTTTGTTCGCTACTGCTCTCTCTGTGTGTGTGTGTGTGTGTGTGTGTGTGTGTGTGTGTGTGTGTGTGTGTGTGTGTGTGTGTGTGTGTGTGTGTGTGTGTGTGTGTGTGTGTGTGTGTGTGTGTGCGTGCGTGCGCGCGCGTGTGCGTGTGTGTGTGTGTGTGCGCGCGCGTGTGCGTGTGTGTGTGTGTGTGTTGATTCAAACAACGCATGACAACGAGATAATACTGAACGTTATCCTTTGGTCCTCCAGAACAAATTCCTCATGAACAAAAAATGTCGAAGAAAATAGTCAGCATTGTTTTGATTCGATACTTCTGAAGTTGAAACTTTTGTTGTCTTGGAGACGGCAGCCGCTATTCCATGTTTTGCAGTTTTGTTTTCTGGTCATATTGGAAGCACCACAATTCACCACTAGTCACGATTCTATCTAAAATCGTGATATTCACCCATTTCGAAAATGGATCGTTGTTTCATTTTCGAATTTTTGACACGATGTCTCATTGTCTAATTTCAATAGCGTATACCCCAGAACTAATGACGTTATTACAAAGCGTGTATGTTCGTTGACAAAGCACACTCTAACGGTTAAAAGTGGTATACTATTTCGTCGAATTCTATTTACAGTAGATCTGTAAAAAATATTGTCTCGTTATATCACAGGCACACTGTCCTCTTACCCATTTCGAGCCATACAAATCTCTCCCTTATTTTTTACCAAAACTAGTTCATAAATCTTGTCTGAATGAAATACCATAAAAAAAGTCATGTTCTTAATTACATTTCTCTTCTTCTGAAAGTTTGTGCTCTGCGATTGACTCCTGTGCTGTGTCGTCTTTTTATTCTCTCTTATTCCAGTGGTATCTCTCTTTCAGCTTGGAAATTAGCTCATTGAATACGGGCTAATTTCCTGATCTTGAGATTTCTCTACACTGCACTTCTTTCTAACGTAATGGAGAAAACTATTAATACTCTCAACTCCTACGCTAATTAGAAATCTGTCATTTAATAAAGGATCTCCAGTATGGTTTCCGCCATTGTCAGTCAACAGGGTTTATCTTCTTTTATATCACCCTACTTTGGACAAATGTCATCAAAATGTTTGGGGAACCTCAAGTATTTGCTCCTAATATCTCTAAGGCATATCGTGTTTGACCTGTTGCTTCTATCATATAATCTGATTTTTGTAACCTAGTTGCCCGTTTTCTTTTTGGAGACATTAAATGATAGTGGATGTATCTTGATCCGCAAGCTTTACAGATCAAGATAAACCTCTGTACTTTCATCTATTTTTCTTCCTTCCATCTATCCCCGATATTCTTCAGATGAATGCCGATTCAGTCCGCAGAATATTGATTTTTCAACTCTAAATTCTGATATCCAAACTATTCTTCAATGGACCGATCACATTTTTTAAATTTCATTGCTGGTAAAACCTAAAATCAAGTCTCTTATTTCTCGAAAAACAAGAACCTTTTCTCTTTCCGTCTTGTTTTTAACAACATTATGTGAACAAGAAGATATTTCTCCTGTTGGAATAACTAATCTTTGATCTTTCTTGGCATGAAATATTAATGTCGACTCCTCAGCATCCAAGGAATTAGGTTTATCTTTTGATTACCTTACCTCTAGTTCTTACCTTATTTCTGAACATATTAACTCTGTAGAAATCACAAATCCATTCAACTTTGAATACTGTTCTCACATTTCAGATGAAACTCATGAGTTCTCTAAAAATACTAGTAAGACCTCACAATTTTGCTATTCGTTTATACACTCTCTCGGCTTCATATTTTATTGCATCCCCCCATCCTATTCATATTTGGACATTTTAAATACTATAGCTAAGTCAGATTTCAAGTTAGCGAATTATTTAATGTTCTCTCGCATTTCAAGCGCCAACTAAACATAACACCATCATAGTCACTGCTATAACATGACTACTCCTTCATATTGCCTTCATAATGAGTGTTATGTACTCATTGCTGGAGTTAGCTGAATTTACTATCACACGAAAAAATTGCGAAAATGCACCACATTAATATTATACATGAGCTGAAAAGTGAGAACAGGAAAGAACTTATTTTCTTTTTTATGAATATTTCTCTTAGATAATCTTTGAAGAAAACTGTAGAAGCCTAAAAGAGGAAGAGGAGAAACTCTTCAATGTGCTTGAAGTCGGACATATTCTTTTTCCTATAATTCTAAAGTCCACTATCTCTGTTCTCCACAATTGGTATCTGAAAATCTTTCTGTTAAATACTGAATTATTAATAGAATGAAAATCCGAACAGATTTCCGCGCATATGTCTTGATGTCTTCGAATAGAGTGATTCTGGTAATATCAAAATTGACCCGATCTTTCCTTCATCGTATACCACGGGGCAAGCAACATACATTTTATCTTAATGAACAAAGTTTTCGCGTTCAAGGTTAATTATAAGACTAATTATACAGATGGTTGCTGATTTAATATGATCTCGAATTTAACTTTGTTAATAAATATAGAAATTAATATGCATCGTTTCAATTCTTATTTAGATTCTTGTCAAGATTAAAAAGCACACATAACTGCAGTCCGCATTGAATATGCGTTGGACGTTGCTTGTCATACGAAATTTTGACACACACCTAAGGATATTGCAATTATCTCATTACTGTTTTCTTGATGGGATGGGAAAGGTTTGATATCTTAGATAAGGAATTGCTGTATTTTCAAAATAGTTTCTTAGAAATGAATAGGTTAGATGATAAATACAGGGTGGACCATCCCATGCACAGGAATGGTTTTGTCAAAAATATCACGTTCTTGTACTGCGAAGATGACCTTCGAGTACACGAGTTCCTGGTAATACTCAGTTAATTATGCGAGTGCCGAAAAGTCGTGTTCAGCAAAAAAAAAACCCAAAACTTTAGCACATTTTAAAGTAACAATGGGGAATTCAATTTAGCAATGGAAGGAAATAGATAAGGCTCCGTGTCTTATCTCTTTACTTACTTATATCACTTAAAATTCATTACTATGCACACAGCATGTCTATTTTAAATTAAGGTCAGTCTCATCGTTATTATGTTGTACTTGCTAAGAGGAATTACTGGCAAAAAAGAGCTTCACTTAATACTTTTCAAAGAACTGACTAAATATATCTTATCCAGTCGTTGTTGCGTCTTGTAATGTTAATGTCACATTGATTCTTTATAACTTTCTGATATGTAATTACCTAACGCAATAAAATACGCTAAGGATTACTCTTATCAGACCATCTGTATACATTTCAGTGAGTTTATTTGGTATTATAAGATATTTTATGAATTTTCCAACTTTTACTTTCAACACAGAAGCGTAATGCATAATATTAGCTACGCAACCTTGCGGCTGCCATTGCAACTGGAAATGTAATGATTGCAATGACAAACTAATACAAGATATGATCTCCAAACATTCTAATGCCATTTTAACTAGTTTAATATATATATATATATATATATATATATATATAGAGAGAGAGAGAGAGAGAGAGAGAGAGAGAATGACAAACAAGTGCCGCCATCTTGTGACCTGAACTCTAACACTCATTATTATTTGCTGTAATAACGACTCTTATCAAACCCATAAATTTCTTTGAGCGGCAATAGCGATGTGATGCGAACATCATTTCCATAAGGCAACACTAAATACTTTTAAATAGTTTAAAATTTAATATTTTATGTAAATATGAAAATACATGTAACAAATTCTATTATGACCATATGATATTTACATACATAATATGTAAATATTTTAGAGAAAATAAATACGTAATAAACAACAAAATAATAAAGTCTATTGTATAAACTTTATTATTGAAATTTATTGACTGGTATGCTTATACAATGCATAATTATAATTGTCAATAAGAAAAATACGCGTTGAAAAAAATATAAGTTATGATAAAATCAAGTTTATTAGGTCTAGCTACTCACTGATGAAGCCTCAAAAAAGGCTGAAACCGGTCTGGGTAGTGACCTCCCTCCATAATGTAATAACAGCATACATTTCCTAGGAAATGTGTTTTTACATTATGGAAAATACCTAAGAATAGCGATCTGAACTTCTCCATCTTTGCAACGAGCTGCCCAGTATTGTACTACGTACTAGGATCACTTGCATTTGCTAACGCTAGTGTCGCCGATACTTTATAGTTTACTATATTCGGCGAGAAACTCTCTGATTCCAATCTCTGAGTTTCTTATTCGGTTTTAAAACTATGTGGGATTTAATATCCCCTTATTTTGAATAAAGTCAGCTCTTATCGAGTACAGTTTATCAGGATGCCGGCCTACCCAAAATTATTAGTGCAATTCAGATTCTTATGTTTTTATAATGCGATGGGGAAAAAAATTCCATTATGGAATAAGGAATATTTGTGTAATTCGAACTGTGATTATTGTGTGTTTGTAATGTTTTTATGTATGTATTTATGACGAAAGTACTGAAAGTAGTAATAGTGCCTTTAAAAATAAATTAGTTATTTTTTAATTACTAAAATAAAGAGCCAAAAGGCTTCAGTTAGCCGATACAAAATTATATAAGCAAAGTGGATTTTATATCCACTTTGCTTATAGGCACCTATGTATTTTAAGTAGTTTGCACTTAGGCAACTCGTGAATGCCAGGGAGTGCAGTTCCGTAAGCTCTCTGGTCAAGTTACCTTACGAAACTTGCATAGTTTCTACATTCGGCTTTGAAATAATGCTAGATATAATCCACTTTGCTTATATAATTAGTTATTTTCTATTTTATCATTCGGCTATATAGCCGAATGATAAAATATCGTCATTCATGATTCAAAAATATAGTCATTCATGAAACATGTCCAATAGCCGTTAAAACATAATCTATGAAATATATTGTGATACATTTTTAAAAATAGACTTAATGACTTAAAAACCGAGATTACTTATAAAGTATTTAATAAGAATAATACAACTAGTTTCGGCTTATAATAGCCTTCATCAGGTATTCTTAAAGGAAGAGAATAGTAATAAACGTTGAAGTATCTAAAAACTGGAAAATACAGATAAAAAATCGCCACACATAATTGATACATAAAAAACGTTGTATTTTTTCAAATTGTTCTAACAGGCGTGCCATTGTTTATTGCAAGTATGCGTGCAGACTCACGTGAACGCCAATATTGAATAACTGCAGCATGGCTGTCTGGGATGTTATAACTCAAATTGTTGTTTAAGTGGACAGGATTCAGAAGGATTTCCCTTGATTCTATAATTTTTCTCTCAAACTCATCATCACAGCGAAAAATATTTTCTGATATATCCCAGCAAACGGAGTGGCTTTGTTGATCATCATTAGGATTATTTGAAAAAAGAACATGACTCGATAACGCAGTTGCATGTGATCTTTTGGAAGAGATGTCTCTTTTATGCTCTTCTATACGTTGCTCAACAGATTTGTTGAGCAACGTATTGCAATCGCACCTTAATTTATATACACCTGGATATTTTAGGTTGTGATGAGGAGGCTTTGGATGGCTGATTAGAGAACGGATTTTAGGAAGTGTGGTGAAGAACGTCTTGATGTTATATTTTTTAAGAACTTTTGCTAATTTGTTAGAGACTGTGCTAATGTATGGGATGGGGATGCTGCCTTTAAAATTAATAGTTACTGTGGTGCACTGTCTAGGAGGATCCAGAAGAAATTTCTTAATCATTTTTTCAGAGTAACCATTTTGTTTAAATATAAGAGAGAGTTGATTTATTTCTTTTTGTAGTTCATCTTGTTCATTCAAGAGAGCTCTGTGTCCTAAGGTAGATATAGTTCCAAGTTTTTGTGGTGAAAAATGATGAGAAAGATTATGCAGATATCTATTAGTATGAGTAGGTTTTCTGTATATAGAGATTTTTAATCTTTCAGAGCAACGTGTAAGCATAACATCCAGGAAAGGCAAGGAGTTATTATTTTCTAGATCAGCAGTAAATTTTATATTAGGATGTTGGATGTTAAGATGATTAAGAAAATCTATGAGAGATGTGTGCCTGTGATTCCAAACAATGAAAAGATGTTAGCTAGAACTGGAGACAAAGGATTGCCCATTGCCAGGCCTTGTTTTTGTTGATAAATGGAGTCCTGATATTTGAAGTAACCAGAATGAATGCAATGTTTTAATAAAGCAAACATTTTTTTGGATAATTTGTCCTTTAGTAATGTAAGTACCTCGTCTGTAGGGACGTTAGTAAACAAATATATAATGTCAAAACTTGCTAGAATGTCATTTTCATCGATGGGAATATCTTTAATATGAGAAACAAAATCTGTGGTGTTTTTGATGAAAGATGAAGATTTATTGGAGAAACACTTGAGGTACTTTGCTAGATATTTTGAAAGTTTATATGTAGGTGAATCAATTCCTTCCACAATTTGGCGAAGAGGGATGTTTTCTTTTGGAATTTTGGGAACTCCATAGATGCGTGGGATAAGAGGATGTAGAGAGCGTAAAGAGAGGCGAACATTATGAGGAAGTTCACTCGCAGTCTTTAACAAGTTGTTTGTACGGTTTTGTAATTCTCTTGTAGGATCTTCCTGAAGAATTGAATATGTCGAACTATCTCCAAGTAATTCAAGCATTTTGTTGTGGTAATCTTTGAAGTAAACAAAATGGTCACTCTGAAAAAACGATTAAGAAATTTCACCACAGTAACTATTAATTTTAAAGGCAGCATCTCCATCCCATACATTAGCACAGTCTCTAACAAATTAGCAAAAGTCCTTAAAAAATATAACATCAAGACGTTCTTCACCACACTTCCTAAAATCCGTTCTCTAATCAGCCATCCAAAGCCTCCTCATCACAACCTAAACTATCCAGGTGTATATAAATTATGGTGCGATTGCAATATCCCTTATTTTGGACAAACTAACAAATCTGTTGACCAACGTATAGAAGAGCATAAAAGAGACATCTCTTACAAAAGATCACATGCAACTGCGTTATCGAGTCATGTTCTTTTTTCAAATAATCCTAATGATGATCAACAAAGCCACTCCGTTTGCTGGGATATATCAGAAAATATTTTTCGCTGTGACGATGAGTTTGAGAGAAAAATTATAGAATCAAGGGAAATCCTTCTGAATCCTGTCCACTTAAACAACAATTTGAGTTATAACATCCCAGACAGCCATGCTGCAGTTATTCAATATTGGCGTTCACGTGAGTCTGCACGCATACTTGCAATAAACAATGGCACGCCTGTTAGAACAACTTGAAAAAATACAACGTTTTTTATGTATCAATTATGTGTGGCGATTTTTTATCTGTATTTTCCAGTTTTTAGATACTTCAATGTTTATTACTATTCTCTTCCTTTAAGAATACCTGATGAAGGCTATTATAAGACGAAACTAGTTGTATTATTCTTATTAAATCTTTATAAGTAATCTCGGTTTTTAAGTCATTAACTCTATTTAAAAAAAAAAAAATATATATATATATATATATTCAGATGTAGATTTAATTCTATTTTCTTTTACGCATGGATATATGAATATTTTTTGATAAAATAAAAGCTATTTTATTTAACTAGTTTGCATAATTTTGTTGTCAAGAATTTGGCATGTTCTACTGTTTTCTAAATAATTAGTTTTATCATTAGAATAGTTTACCTTAATTAATGAAGACGTTTTTTTATTTATAATTTCTAGTGTCAGACTTTCGCTACGATGTTAATTAGCGCTGTAATTAGACCGGTGTCAATCAAATAGAAGCAATTTTTCAAAATCTGTAATTAAATACAATCTGTATTTTTATTAAGCGAATTATGTTCAATCACCTTTTTTGCTTAATTACGAAGTTAATTAACCACTGTCTAAAACAAATACGAGTTGACCCTTCTAAAACGATTTTAGTTACAAAATAGATGTATAATACTTATTAGGTACTGTTATTCATAATTATTTTATAGGAATAGTGACTATGATGATTGCGATAATTATCTCTACCGGTGAAACAGCAAATTCCTATTTACGCTAGACATCAGCAGATAATTGTTGGCTAAAATGATTCGTCAATTTAAATAATTCATTCTAAACTTGACATTATCTTCATATCTTCTGAAATGCTTGTCTGATGCGATCATTTTTGATCTGATCTCAGAATAAAGTTTCGAGAGGAAATGAACAATATTTAGTTCTTTATTATTTTATGAATAGATCATTCCCGATGGTTTTCTCCAATTAAATGCATTCTTTCCTACGCATTCCCCGCCCCCCTTTTTTTTTAATTGTTTTCCATCTAAATGTTTGCAGTCACAACTAACTGTAGCCGATTTCTAAAACGCGTTATTTTAACTAGCAATATCATGGAGTTAATTTTCTTGATATTCATGCAGATAATATGCATATACTGTACTGTAATTTTCTGCATATTTGATTAATAACAAAAAGACTTTGGGAATTGATTATTAGGCGCGAGACATTAGCAAAAGTGCAATTGTAAAAATTAGTTTTTGTATGCCTCTTTACTGGCCGTAAAAATTTTCCTTAATAAAAAGGTCAATAGAAAACTTAATCCTAATTTAATCCCTATTTAAATTAATTCCTATTTAATTTCTGTTATGATTATTAGTTGCAATCGTCGCTCTTAATCCCAACGTATTATTAAAACCATAAGCTATCTGACATTAAAAATTCCTCTTTTTCAAATCCAACTTATTTATTTATTATTATTTTTAAACATGGAATCTTGCTGCCAATCCTTATAATTCTGGATATGCTACGTTGGCATCATTTGGTAGTAGTGATGGCAAATGTGGGAGATGATCCCAAATTTTGTTAATTATCTCTTTTTTTTCCTTTTTTTTTTTGAAGAAAAAATAAGAATTTCGGATTTTTTTTAAAGTAAAACGTGTAAATTTGGGGATTTATTTTTTATAAATCCTTGCCAGTAGATACTTGTTTGACCCTACAGCCTTGGTATTCCTTGACCCTCAGAAGAATGACCGTTTTATGTTTGATTCTAGTCGCTAAGTACAGGAATTCTTTTTAAGCTTTTTTCAGTCGGTTCCTGAGTCAGTCGATCTTTGGTACGGATAAATACAATTTTATTCAGTTGTTAAGTTAAAAATTCAGGTTTTTAAACTATCAACTCAAGAAAATCTATCGTAGGAAACTCTGCTTTAGGTAGTAATATAAAGTATTAGGGTTACAATGAGCAAACAAGCCTGCTGTAGTCTTCTTCTTCTTCCCGGATGCTTTCCAAATCATTGATAGCCTTAGACCAACTATCAGTGACTGCAGAGATTGGCTTTTCCAGCAATCATGAAAACGTTAGCTCTGGCAGAGTAACAGTAGAGGATTTTAAACTGTTACTCTGTTCGAGTATATTGCTGACTCTTTTAAGTTCCAGTTGTGGTTGTGGGATATTCTACAGATATCTGATTGAATCTGGGCGATTTTATTTTAATAAATATTATAAATTCTAAATATTTATAAATTTCAATTTTTTTTCTCTCTTTATTTTTTACCTTGGGTATACTATACGTTAGAGATACCAAGCAATTTTATAAACTTGGCAAAGTAAGCAAACAAGCAAGTAAGTCAAGTTTGGGCCTGAAGTATTTTCAGGTCTGAGGCAACTCGTGGTAAAGGTGGAGTAAGCTCTGATCACTTTCCTTAGTATCACCCATAATGCAAAGCGCATCCCCTTGCGGACATGTATGACACTATGCATTAAGGGAAGGGCCACTACCCAGACCGGTTTCCCTGTTTAAGTGTAGGGTTACCTCCAAAAAAACTCGTGAGATCCCTCGGATCACCCAGCAATGAGCGACCCGCAGGATCAAAAACAGCGTTGTTCCCCTCAATAACAGGCTCACCCTGCCACTGAGAAGAACTCTCAGCGTTGATTCTACCCCGTGGCAGGCTCACCCCCACCACCGAGCAGAGCCACTCATTTGCTCATGTTTCATCGGGGGGGGGGGGGGGGAACAGCCGTGCCTCAGTTAACTTCATGGGCTATAGCATTGCCATTCATCACCCAAGTTTCCAACCTGTTTCGACCTTTATTGCGGTCTCGTCAGTGGAAGCCAGACTCTGAGATGCTAAGGTTGAAGTAATGCAGAACTTATAAATTTTACCTATGCAAGTAAAAATCTCAGGATGAAAGAAAGATGTAGAAAGTTTTTTACCTTGGGTATACTATACGTTAGAGATATCAAGCAATTTTATAAACTTGATTTTGATCCTTTTTTCCCAAGTAAGCAAACAAGCCAGCAAGTAAGTCACGTTTGCGCCTGAAGTATTTTCAGGTCTGAGGCGACTCGTGGTAAAGGTGGAGTAAGAACTGATCACTTTCTCTCCCATAATGCAAAACACATCTCCTTGCGGACGTGCATGACGCTATGCATTAAGAATTGCTATGCATTACTTCAACCTTAGATCTCAGAATCTGGCTCCCACTGACGAGACCTCAATAAAGGTCGAAATCGATCTGGGTAGTGATGACCCTTTCCTTAATGCATAGCGTCATACATGTCTTTCTTTGTATAATCGTTCTAAAAGAGAACAGCATTTGTATAGGTCCAGGCTTCATAGGAATAATTGTAGATTAATTAGTACGGATTATTGCTAAAACTAAGCATGATGCTTTATTCACTCATTTCTATTGGATAAATTTACATCGATACAAACATATTTGGCATTTGTTGTTCAATATTTTAATGAAGAATAGGACAGAGCGAAAAGAGCCAGTTGTTAGCATTTTGGAGCTGGATTACAATGCTAGTGACATCTCGTCAGAATTTTAAAAAAGTAAATTATTGAGAAATCCATCATTAATGCCACACGTGTTGGATTAGCACGTTATGCAGCAACTGTAATGATTTTGAAAAAAAAAATTTTCCCAGACTGAGAGAAGGTTCGCCAAATTAATTTTATCAAATTTGCCATAGCTCCATGTTTGAAGTCTACACAATTACCGCATCTACACAATTACCACAAAACATTGAAGATTTTATCCATTAACGTACAAAGTATACTTCTCACATTGTGAAAAAAAAAAAGAAACAAAATAGAAAAGATGGTGAAATATTTTCTAAACCCGAGATTTAACTGAACCCTCTCAGACCACATGGATAATAGTGCATCACTGCATTTAAATCCTTAAGTTATGTACTGTTCTTCTACACAGTTTTTCGCATGGATTTTGTAGAAAACACAAAAGTACAAAGGCAAAAATATTTACCAACAAATTTTAGATACATCTATCAAAACTGACCTTTTGTTTCGAAAACATGTTTAGCATATTTTGTAGAAAGTTTAGTGTTTGTTTCAAAGCGAGAGCGCTTTTATTCATTGCCTAAGAAATGAATCGCAAAAGGTTTTTAAACAAGTTGCTGGTAACTTGCAAGAAACATTTTGAATGGACTGCTTTTAAAGGAAAACATCAACAACCCATCTCTCCTTTTCTTGCCTTTGAAAAAAACATGCATACTGACCCAGAACGTCAAGAATCTCTTTTGTACTTAAATCACCATCTATGAATTAAGATAAAAAAAAAAAAAGAAAGAAGAAAACCCATTACTACATAACAGTTTGTATGGAGATGTAGTAATGGGGATGAAATTTTTGCAACTTCCATTTAGACTCGGTGGTTCCCGCCTCCCCCCCCGTTATCTGGCTAAGTTGGTTCTTTGTCTCTCATTCTGCAAGCGTAATGGTTTTGAGATTTACTTTTGCAGAATTACACTCGAATGCAGAGTGGGAAAGGATTTCAGTAATTAATGACATAAAAACAAACAAAAAAAGACAGCGATAAAATGTTCCTTTTAAAAAAATGTACCTTAAGCTCATCATTCATTAACAAATCTTCCTTAAGAGCAAGGGGAAAATGCTATGTGTTCCCTTTATATCTATAAAAAGCAGGTTTCATTACATAACCAAAATGTGTTTAATAATCTGAAGAATAAATAAGTTAAAGGGGATGGTTGCTCTTCTTCCTCATCTGAATAGCTAAGCATCTTTTTTATTTCAGTGATTCATCCATGTATTTTATCAGTCCCTATTATCTCTGTGTTGTTTTTTTACTTATGGAGTACTATTTTCATTTATGATTTTTTGATGTCAGCATGAGGTAAATATTATTTGAATTCTTCACGTTTATTTCGTGTTCGTCAACTGTTCCACATGTGCCTTATTATGCATTCGTTCCTGTAGTTGTAAGGATCAAAATAATCGATTTGATATTTAATTAACAGCGTTTGTTTTTGGCAATACTAATTTTTGGCTTATTTTCAATCACTTGCATTGTGCATTGTTTAGCCATAATGATAAGTAAAATTTATTATTTATTGTATATTTGTTTATTTATCATCATCATCGTCGTCGTCATCATCAAATTCCTGCCGTGTACCCTAACTTTCTATCTACAATTTTCCTTCAATCAACCTGTCAAGACTCCAACATTATAAGATCTTATATTTCTACCTTCTTAGGCTTTTTTTACCGTATCAATCCGCCTATACCTTGATCTTCCTCTGGGTCTTTTTCCTGCCAGCTTGACAGAGAACACTTGTTTTGCTAATCTTACTTCTCCCATTCTGTTTAAGTGATCATACCACCTGAGATTAGCTCTGTTAACGCATTCCTGGATGCTGAAAATTTCAAGTTCTTTCCTAATATCTTCGCTTTTAATATGATATTGCCATTGATATCATCTGTTTACGTCCCTAATCTTCCTCAGGACTCTCATATCTACGGTCTCTAATCTTTGGTCAAGTGTTTTACTTCTGACCCAGCTCTCAGATCCATAAGTTAAAATTGGTTTGAACACTGTCTTGTATACAGTTAATTTAGTTTTGACTAATTGCTCTCGTATTTCATATAAATTTATTCAGTTGACTTCTTACCATATCAGCTTTGCTGATTCTGTTGTCTATTTCCATATTTAATTTACCATCTTCACTAAAAATTGTGCCCAAGGAACTGAAATGTTTTACTTGTTTATAGCTTCTCCATTCACAACGCAGTTGATATTTTCAATGTATTTGCCAGTTTTCATTGTCTTTATCTTGTTATTGCTGACCTTCATGCCATTTGTATTACAACAGTTATTCAATTTAGTCAGGGAATCTTGCAGACTTGTAACGGATTTATTTAGATGTATAACATCGTCTGCATAAAGCAAAGATCTGAGATTAACTTCTCCAATTCTTTCCTTCATTATAAGAATATAAATAATGTTGGCGTCATTGGTATGCAGTCGTCTATGCTACACTGATTGAATCATGTAACCCAAGTTTTTCTCATCACCAAGGTAAGCCACAGTAGCTGTAGATTGTTATATGATTACTCCTGCCCATAGAAATGCTTAAAAATCTATAACACGTTAGTAGCGTGGGTGAGCCAGTTTAAATACATCTAGAATTCTATTCTTATAGACCAAACATAGTCATCTTCACCACAGAGGATAGTGGTATTCCGTCGGGAGATGAAAATCATCTACTAACTATAATTTCCGATTAGGATGTTCAAATTTGGCACTTGGTGGGTTTCGTTAGCAAACTAATTGCACATTAGTTCTTCATGTCATTATTTTCATTCAATTCATGTTATTATGACAGATAGAGTTTGACTGATTCAAAGCTTATTAAAAAAAGAATACAAAAGATTGAATAAAATGATTACTATTTGACTGATGTAGTAATATAACAGTGTTTTTTATATAAATACAAAGAATTATATCTTTAATATCCCTCAATGGACAAGTCATTGAAATTGTGATCAAATGAAAAACACAAAACATCATCTTAAATTAATATTTCGATCCAACGTACATTCTAATTTTCTTTTTACTTTATTAAAATAATTCAAAGGCATATTTAAATTCGCGCTGTATAATAATCATTTAGTGAAGAAGTATGAAGATGGATTAAATGCTGCATTGAGTACGTCACGATTTTATTTATTTATTTATTTTTTTTTTTCAAGCTAGTTAAATTTTCATAAGATAGCTAATTCTGTCCTCTACCCTTGTTCTTGTTTAACCAACTTCTATGCTGTAGTAGATTTATTCTGACCGCAGGTCAGGGCCCCGACTTTCACGACTGTTCCTGAGGGATATTTTGCAATTCTTATCACGGATTCAAACTACGCATTGTTCACCACTCATAAAAGGAAGCACTAATATGACTACGTCGTTTGAAACACGACCTGTTAAATTATTTGCTTCTTTTTTTTTTTTTCATTGATTATTGGCTTTAATCTAAAATCAAGACTTTTTATTTGGAGGTATTATCCCAAAGAACTACAACAAATATGATTACGTTTAACACAAAACACTATTGTTGGGAATAGAAATGTTTCTTCCACGTTTAAAATATTCGATAACAAAAAAGTAATTTCACTTGCAAACCTTACACATTTTTTTTGTGTAAGACTTTTTTTTTTTTGAAAATTTTCTTCTCATATAATATTTATTAAATTTTTCTCTTTTGTTTAGCGTTGTTATTGCGTTTCTGCAGTACAACTTGGCCTTTTATTTTGCTTTGTTTCTTTTTCTTTTCTTTTAAATATATATTGATTTTGTTATAAAATTTCTGTTTAAAATACATGTGGATAAATTAGATCGTCGCCTCCCTTTTGATCACGTTTTGCAAACGTTTAAAACCAGATGTTATTAAGGCGATAGAAAAATCACGGCTTAAATGAATTTATTTTGAACTGCATTGTATTTACTGCTTTATTTTTATGAAGTATACCGGGTGCAGTGGCATGATTAGGATGCGGAATTATTACGATGTATAATTTCGGAATGTTTTGCTAACTTTTACTCTTGAGCAATTTGAAAAAAAAAAAAAAAAACGCATCTGAAAAGTGTCTTTTTTCATTTCTGTTCCTCTTTCTGCAGCCCCCCCCCCTTCTGCAGGCACCTGCACAGTCGCATCGTTCAACCGATTTCAATCACATTTGCATATATAGCTTTTTTTCCTTATTTGTTTAATCTCCCTTGGGAATTTCTGCTCAAAATGAAAGGGGATGAATGTAGGGGAGGTTGCTTTTTTTTTTCTGTACAAATCGCATGTTTTAATGATCTCGACGAAATTTGAAATATAGTCGTTACATGTGCTGCTTAAGGTTCCCCTTCCCCGATAATTTCAACACAATCGGACTAAAATGGGGAAAGGAATTGTAAGGAAGAAGCTCCCTCTGCGGTTACTTTTACAGTTCGTATTATTCGATCGATTTTCAACTAAATTTGAAATATTGTTGATTATCGCGTTGCTTGAAATATCTTGAGAATGTCAGCAAAACAAGGCGCCAATAGGGAAGCGGATGTAAGCGAGGAAAATGCCACAAAATCCACTTCTACAAGTGGCATTTCCTAACCGATTTCGACCATTTTTTTGTCAAAATCGCTAATTACTCATATTCTACTTTTCTGTATGATTTAAATCATGGTTAGAAAGGTTGATAACAACTATCTCCTTAGTACAGACAATTATTACTCTTTTACTCTTTAGATCTTTCTGTATATGAATTGACATTCACAGTTATTTATTGTGCATGTTCATCCTTATGATATAGGCAGACAAATGACAGCAAAACACGTCAGTTTTCTTGTTTAAAATGGAATAATACTAAAAGAGTATTCCTTGTATTTTATTGGTGTATATTTCAAAGAGATTACGCTGCTTATGTCAACAGTGAATGGTTTATTATAATTTATAGTTTTAAACTGCGATCAGTGTATATTTATTATTTATTTTTTATCTGACTTCCACTCACGAAAGGTTATAAGCCTATACTCTCTCTCTCTCTCCCTCTCTCTCTGAATATAAAATTCTCGTCCTATATTGTATTTTATTGTTATATGATATAATAATCATTTCTCTTTGAATATTTTTCTCTCTCTTCGTAGTATAAAAGGCACATCCGCTAGATAAGTAGAAATTATTTCATTTCATATTGTGCACACATGTACTTAAAGTTAAATCTCAGAGCTACTGATATCTCTAAAATTAAAACTACTTTACGAGTGTATGTGACTGTTAACAGCATATGCTCTCCAACTTGTTTGCCTGTTTGCGGGAGTAAAAGCCCGAATTATTTTTACTCCTAGCCTCCGTCATTGTCGTAGTTGAAATGTCCTTATAAATTTATAAAAATTAAGTGGATATTAAATCCATCATTATTTCAGAGCCGAATACAGAAACTATATAAATTTCGTATGAAATTTGACCAGAGAGCTTACGGGAATACATTCTCTGGCGTTTAAACACCAGCGAATGTATTCCCGTATATTGTTTCTGTATTCGGCTCCGAAATAATGCTGGATTTAATATACACTTAATTTTTATAAATTTTGCATCGCCGAATTGAAGCCTTTGGCTCTTTATTTTAGTAAATGTCCTTATGAAGTTCTTTACGGTGCAACTCAAGGAAGTCACCTTCAAGTGCATTACGGAACTGGTGGACTGCTGGCAAATTCATAGCAGTGCAATGGCGATCTGTTTTCCTTTTAACACGGTACGTAGATCCCTTTTGCGGATATAGATTTTACTTCAGATATAATCTATTCCACCAGAAAAGTTGATTATATAATTTATTCTGAAGAATCGTTCTTTTTCAAGAAATCCATTCATTAATATCCATCTCTTGTAGTTGAATTAAGAACTTTATATTATTAAAATCATCCGGTGTTACCTCTGCCAAAATATTATTGTTATTATGATTATTATTTTATATATATATATATATAATAAGGAATCTTGATTCTTCCTGGGACAAATTTGAAACAACACATTTTCATCTGTTTATTGTGTCAGTTCTGTGTCGGTTTGCCTATACGCAGATGAAAAACTAGAGTTTCTAAAAGAAAAAAATCTTCTCCCACCTTTGTATGAATTCGGTTAACTTACCTTCAATGGAAAACGTCCATCTAAAGATTTCCCTCATCATGATGAAAATGAAATTTAGGTAATGCATTGCTCCTTCAGTTCATTCTCCCAGCTGCACTGCGATGCACTTTTTAAAATGACATTTTTGTTGTGAAGAAAATGAGAAGTAAAAAGAAATAAGTCATGAAGAAATGCATTTTCTCTATCGGTATAACTATATAAGTATATACAGATGTGTTTAAACACACATACATACACACATATTACTTGTTTATTACATATTTCATTTACTTGTTTTATATACAAAACAAATAAATGAAAATGGTGTCATTTTAATTACCAAATACAATAAAAATAGTCCGATATATGCTGTTGAAGTCTTCGAGATTGTAAAATAAGCAGTACAATAATTAATGTTCTGCAAGTTCTCAGTGAGTGTATACATATAATACACTATTATATTGTGCAACATTCACAGACGACTTAACTGTAATCTAATTAAGCACGTATAGTATTCACGAATAAATGACTCATTATATGAATATAATCAAAAATAAAAGGTACAGTAAAGTGATCATCACAATGAAAAGCTTGTTATGTGAGCTTTGATGTCTGAATTTTCACTTAATAATGATTGCGCCCATGAATTTTAGTATTTTAATCTCTTTATGTTTGTAATTTTGGTACACAATCGAACACTGTGTATCTGCCAAGGTAGGGGAATTTTTTTTTTTTTTTTTTTTTTTTTTCCAAAGCATTTTGAGGTCACGTTTTTATTTACTGGAGAAAATATTTATTTTTATGGTAACTGAAAATCAGCATCCCTTGCGTGGTAAGTGATGCTACTCTTTAAAAAAATAATAAAAAAATAAAATTAAAAAAAAAAAACGATAGAAAAAGTGGAATGTTAAGCGTTTGCATGCTAAAAAAGAAGTTGGTCAATTTTTAACTTTGATTACGTGCATAGTTCAAGTAAAGCAATCGGATGGAATGCAAACTCAGTTAATAATTTCAAAATAAATAAATAAAATAAAATAAAATAAAAAAGAACAGAAAATACTGGTATTTATTGGTCTTCGAACAATAACGATTGGGCCCATACCTCCCGATCGTAAAAATCTCTAGATAGCAACGAGATTTTAATGTTTACTGCAACAAAGCATACATTAACTGAAAGAGTTGCGTGTGGCGGTGGATGTAAAAAAATATCGGGGTTGATTTTTTATGCTGGTGCTATATATTTTTGTGCTCTAGTTTGTTAAAGTACTAGTAACAAAAGAAAAGAATCTATTTGTATAGTGTTTGAATATTTCCATAGGAATATTAAAGAAAGTTTTAAATAAAATCTGGAGTTCGCCAAGGAGATGCTCTATCACCAACCCCATTAAACCTAGCATTAGAAAGAACAAAAGAAATAAAGATCTAAATGAACAAATGAAAATGGAAATGGATGGAAATAACATTCTATTAGCTTCTGCTGATGAGATCATTATCCTTAGAGACCCTGGTCAAGGTGTTATACAAACTACATCTAATTTAATTAAGGCAAGTAAGTCTTTTCATGACTCAAGAAAATACTAAATATATGTGCATTTCAAGGACCTATCAGGAACGCAAATTGATTTTTGATAATTATATCTTTGAGCGAGTAGATAATTTTAAATATCTAGAAGTTAAAATTAGCAACTACAATGAAATAAATCAAGAGGCAGAAGAGAGAATTGAGAAGACCAGTTGTGAATATTTTGCAATACCCCAACTCTTTAAATCCAAAATATTATCAAGCAGTCCAATGAAAACATCTGTTTAAGTCAAATTCCAGTGATAACATCATTTCCTAGACCAAGATGGAATTTCCAAAAAGCTGACTGAGAAAATTTTTCTGTGGGCTTAGATGCACGTCTTAGAAGAATTCCTCCAACCCATAAAAATACACGGTTCACTGGAGTAGTCATAGCTGTGGCAAAAAAATCCATCCCTCAAGGCTACCGAAAAGAATATGTGCCCGGATGGACTAAAGAAAGCGAATCCCTTTATCGGGAATTCCTTGAGAGTAAGCATCCTGAGTTAGGAGAAGTACTCCTTCATAGTCTATCTTAATGCTCGAAGAGAAAAGTGGATCCAATTAACTGAGAACATAGACTTTAAACACTCTAGCAGGAAGGCCTGGTCGCTACTCAAGAAGCTCGGCCCAAGTCCCTTTATACCAAAGAAATCTTCACCTGTCGACTCAAATCAGATAACTGCTCGTATTGTTTCGCTTTCTAGAACCCCTATAGACAAAGAATATACTAGAGAGGTAAAACGTGAATAAAAGGCTATGAAGTAGTTCATTGTAATTCAAAAGAACCTACAATTCTCCTTGCCTTTTTTTTATGAGGAAATATCTTTGGCGCTTCAAAACATCAAAACAAGGAAGGCTCCTGTATTCGATAATATTCATAATGAATTCCTGATACATTGTAGACCTTATGCTATATTGTGTTTGGCCAAATTCTTTAGCAACATACTTGAAAGTGGTTGCCTCCCCAGGGAATTTAAAAGGACAAAAATCATCACTGTGCTAAAACCTGGTAAGCCAGCAGACAGAAGTGAAAGCTTTCGCCCCATAGCCCTTTTAAGTGCAACCTACAAACTGCTGGAGAGACTGATTCTGAATAGGATCAGTGGAAAAATTCTGGAATGTGTTCCAATAGAACAAGCGGGTTTACAAGAGATCATAGCTGCACAGATCAAGTCCTTATCTTAACAACTTACATTGTAGCAGGGTTTCAAAGATGCTTGGAGACTACTGCAGTCTTTGTTGACTTGACAGCGGCCTACGATACTGTCTGGAGGGAGGACTTATATATAAATTCCTTAAGATCATCCCATGTAAAACTGGGGCACCTCATAAACAAATTATTATGTGATAAATGGGGAAGTATCAGTAAACAGAGAGTGCTTAAAAATGGGCTACCACAGGGCTCGGTGCTAGCACCACTGTTTTTTTGTCTTTACATCGCAGACATCCCTGAAACAGTTAGTAGAAAGTTTGCTTATGCAGATGATTTAGCTTTGATAATCAGTGATAAATCTATAGAAAGAACTGAAGAAATATTGATAAATGATATGTAGGCCTTATGGCAGTTCTATAAAAAAATGGAGATTAACACGATTTCCTGATAAAACTGAATGTTCTTGTTTTCACCTTAATAACAGACTTGCAAATCAAAAACCAGGGACATTAATCTCGTTTAATCCGACACCTAAATACTTAGGGATAACCTTGGATAGAACTCTGTCATATAAACAACATATGATTATTATCGCTGCTAAAGTACGTACTAGAAATAATATAGTTCAGAAGCTCTGCGGTACTGCATGGGGCTCAAGTGCCACAACTCTATGGTGCACCGCTTTGGGACTTGTCTACAGCGCAGCTGAGTAGGTGCCACTGTCTGGCTTAATAGCCACTACGTCAACAAATTAGATGTTCGACTTAATCTCACTATGCTTAATAACGGGCTGTATCAGAAGCACACCCTTACAATGGCTCCCAATTCTGAGCCATATTTCTCCTCCAGAATTGCGACGACAGGAAGCTATGCTTCGTGAATATAAAAGAATCTCAAATAACCAAAATCTCCCAATACATGAGTTTATTCCAAATGCTTTATCTGATAGATTAAAATCCAGAAGACCTACCATTAAAACCGCCTGTAATCTTCTCAGTCAGAATGCCAGCTTGATGAATAAGTGGGATGCACTGTGGACTCAATAGTATTACCTGTAGTCCGTAGCTACATAAATATTCTTCAAAAACCATCTGGATTTGACCTGCCCAGGAATATATCGAAGACTGCTAAAGGTCATGGTGTATGCGGAGACTTACTATCAAAATGAAGAAAGATACCGAATCCCCACTGCCCTTGTGGAGCCGAGATCCATTCGTCATATAGTTCAGGAATGTGAGTTAACGGCATATCCAGGTAAACTAAAGGACATTTTTGACCTATCCCCAGAGGTGATCAATTGGATTAAAAATCTAAACGTAAAAATATAGCTAAATTTTTTTCTTGGTGCTTGTCATATATTTAATACCTGTATTTTATCTGGTTGATAATGTTTTACTTCTTATTTATAATTTTACATATATTGTATCTTATCTATATTCATATGTATTTTATTTTATTTCCTTTTAACTATGTGTATATACCATACGATAAATAAATCTGTTTAAGTTATCTACGCCAGATGTTAACGTACAGATGGAACATAGTAAACAAAGTGAGATAATAGAACGTTTGAAAGAAAAGTACCGATAAATATTTTTTGGGTCATTTTTACAATCAAAACACTGGACTGTATGAACGAAGAGATAATGATGAACTGTGAGACCCAACTTAAATTCTATTTTTTGTCATGTGTCACCTGTTATTAAAAATAGAGTATGTCTACTACACGCATTCCCTTAAAATCTATCTAGTTCTTTTTTTTCTTTTCTAATGCTCATCTTATGGATAACTATTGCCCAAAATGCTAATATTCTGCATACATGTTTATAACGCATAATTTTATGGATCACATACTCAGGAAATTTTTTAAAAAATGCACCAATAATCCGAAAACCAAATAATCTCCACCGAATAATTGAGAATTACACTGTACATGTAATATCTTTAATATAGATGCGTTGCACAACACACAATACAAATATTCGAAGTAAATAATAATGGTTAGTTAATTGTTTGATAACGCCTGCACAGTCTTGTGGCCAACATCTTGGAGGTAGTGCTAAGATTACCATGAGACCAGTTGGTTATAGATTCGATTTTAGTTCCCCCCCAAAAAAAAAACAGTATTGAATAACTACAACGATATATGATATGCATTAAACGGGTTTATTAACAAAGAAATATATGTTTACAAATGATGACATGTGTATCCACATCTGTCGGTTGAATCTTGGTCACCAAAATGGGCACCTTGTCTTTCAAGACAGGTTTCGTAGTACATGCGAAGGTTCTCTGTCATCTTGTGAACAAGGGTTGGGAAATCTGCTGGACAGATCGTGTAATTCTATCCCTTAGTTCATCAAGGTTTGAAGATTGGTTATGGTAGAATATCCATTCCTTCAACACCCCCCCCCCCCAAACGAAGGCATCAAACGATGTCAGATCAGGAGAACGTGAAGGATATGGGAATTCTGTGAACCTCTATATTAGCCTCTCGGGAAAGGATTCTGATAAATAGGCTCTAGAACCACATGATGTGTGACAGGTTGCTCCATCCTGTTAGAATGCCTTTACACGATTTGGAATGCTTTTTGCACGAAACATCCTATGCAATTCCTGGGTGAATGGAACCAACACATTCTCGATGTGATGTTCGTTATTCATGGGCATGATTACCCTACCCTCTTCAATTAAGTAAGGCCCAGTTATTCCATGGCGGTAAACCGCACAACATATGGTAACGTCGCTGCGAAGAGGTTTCTCTTTAACAAATTCAGGTCATGTAGGTTCGTCTGTTTACATGACCGCTTAGATGGAAATGAGCTTCGTCCAAGAACCAGACATTATGGAGGAAGAACGGATCTTCACAGACATTGTGAAGCATGCGTGCACAGTATTCCCACCGTGCAACGTAATCCGTTGCTGTTAAACACTGATCCATCTGAATGACGTACGTTTCGAAGACTGTAACACTTGCTCCAGCACACGCCCGTGATTCTCATTTGTGCTAACAGTTCGTGATCTCCCCGAATGCCCTTTGCGGCTGAGCACTTCTAGTACGTCGGAACCTCTCGGTTAGGGCAATGATTACACTATTGCCAGCACGCTTATGGAAACGACGAACAAACTGCTCACAAACACGTGGTAGGCTTGGACCATTTGCTCTACCAACTCCGTCTGAACGAAAATAATGCTTAATCTTTTCTTCCAACGTCAACAGCATTGCTACAGCTAAATGTAATGGCATAAACTTTACCGTGCTCTTCTATTAATGTGCACGCAGTCGAACGGTATATCTCATAGCGTGTGTACTGAAGTGGGTGTGGAAGTTCAGTACTGTTTATTTATTTATTTTATTTTATTTTTTGTTGTTGTTTTGCGCCATCCATACCGTACTATTACAGACAACAAAACGAGCGTTAAAGTTTAGGATCAAAGATCACGGTTGTGATCAGCCGTACTCTCTTCCCGATTACTCCGAAATCATCAGTAGACATGGGTTCAGTTTTCAGCGATGGCTAAGCGTAGTAGCCATTCGCAATAAATAACTAAATAATAATAAGGTAACGCATTTTATTCCCGTATAGGGAGTAGGCGAGGCTGTTTTAGCTCTATCTAGCTTTTGGAGACGGAGGTGGGCAGTTCAATATCCGACGGTAGCTAAATCAGTGATAGCTACCCCAAGACTATCACTAATTTTACATGGCGTCCAGTGAAGAGAGATAATTGACACGTGCCGCCATCTCGTGGTCCTTATCTTAACACTATGTTTACTGACTGAAAATAGTCTGGGTTCTACGGTCGATTTTCTTGAGTTTACGGGACGAAAACCCGAGTTTCTGGGAGAAAAAACCGGTTGCCCGTGCCAGAGATTGAATAACTCAGAAACCGATCGAAAAAAGCTTAGTAAAAGTTCTTGTTGCGACTAGAAGGAAACTTGACGCTGTCTCTTCGGGCGATTTAGTGCCTTGGACTGCACATGCCACTTCTCCTACTAAGCTGCACGCAGCGAAGGCTCTCTCGGGAATGATTATTGTTTTATTTCAGAGAACACTATGTCGAGAGCAATAGCATGTTCAACAATTCCGATCGATTATTCAGGCTCATTGTACTTGATATAAGACATGTTCTTCGCTACGAATATTAAATACCTTTCTTCAGTTCTATTGTTTTCTCTGTCTAGTGTATATTATCATAATTGACGGGAGGTCCAAAGTTGTGACAGTTGCGTCGAATTTGCCAAGCCAATTTCAATAAACTAATTTCTCATTCCCGTCATTCCCCAGCTTATGCAGCTTTCACTACATGTTCTCCTCATTTCCTCTTCACGTTTCCTCATTTCCCCCCATATATTCGCGAAGCCACCAGTGAAATTTCTTTCTTATTTCTGAACTCTGAGTTGGCACTACTCGCCTACTATCATAAGTCACACTCCACCATCTTTATTATCATTATTATTGCATGGGCACCATCATGGAGTCCTAAAATTCATCGTGGGAGACCCCAGCTATCAATTTAATCTCTATCATAACTCGCATTGAAACCATTAACAGACAAAGCCCTCACAACTCACTCAGGCTACCCATTCCATTCATTTCATTCACCACTCTTCAAGTGAAAAATCTAGTAATTGCTTACCCAACTTCCAGACATGACCTCTTGTACTTCCCCCCTTTTGCCAAGTGCCAAAATATTTCCTTTCCATTAATCTTTTAATGCAATCCTTTAATTTAAATGTTTCTATTGTCCCCTTCCCCCCTTTTTTTGCCTATTCAACTTTTGCAACCAACAAACTATCAATCTAACCTCATAAGGAGCATTTCACAGACACCTCTCACCATCTTGGCTCACCTCAGGATCCTCTCCACTATTACCTCATCTCCAAGAAACCCAGTTGACCAGACCTGTGCACAGTAATCCAGATGTGGTCGTATCAAGGCATTATAAAGAGGAATGATAACTCCTTAACTCTGCTTGTTAGCAATATACTCTCTAAACTTAAGTTATATATCTTCAGTAATAGATAGAACTTTCTAACTATAATAGTAGATAGGGAGTCGGATATTGTGGGGTTTTCATATTGCAGTCCTACCATGGAAACCCATGTTGTGAGCCTCGGCTCTGAATGTTTTTGTGCAGATTCGTGTTTCATTCTTTGCCAGTAACTTCGCTTCAGCGTGTCGGCCGATGAGTGGCGATTTCCCATGTTATCTTCGTAGCATCCTGCAGTGACGTTCTGTGAGTCTGGTGGGTCGTCTACTACAGGTAGCATGTAGTTGACTTAGTGCACTTCCATCTCAATATAGTATCATGGATTGTTGACCTTGGATGACTAAATTTGTCAACAATTTGACAAACAGATAGGCATGCAGCATGGCATTCTATAGAACGCCTCTTTGAAACTCCATCTGTGCCCTTCTCACAACCATTTCATTCGGACACAGTTACATTGACTTGAGAGAATAATATTGTTCCAATTTATACATGCTACAAACACGTGACTCGTTACATGGCACTATTCAACTTGCCCATGGTGGTAACCGTTGACTTGTTTCCAAACAGTGTATATCAGTAATATCTCTGAATAATTTGTCTAGCTGTCTAGCTTTGAACAATCAGCGAACAACTGAAGATTTCCTGCAGGCCTTTTCAAATATCAATAACGAATAGATTAAGTACAGTGATTTAAGGGTTGATTCCTTGGACACACCACTGGTCATCTTGAATCTGACAGATTTACATCACCCATATACCACGTTTTGATACCTGTCCATCAGATTCCCACTTATACAAACCAATAATTTATATTCTAATCACATTTTCAAGTTTATGCAAAAACCTTTCATGTGGTATCCTATCAAATGTCTTAATAAAGTCCAACAGTATGAAAATTCCCTTTATCCAACTCTGCCGTAACATTATTATAAAAAATATGAGGAAATTGCTCTGATATAACCTTCCATTTGTAAACCTATGCTGTTCCTTATAAAGTATATCTTGTTTGTCCACCTTCTAAGGTGGTCTCAAAGGTTCTCGGCATCGACCATAGATGGCAACACTATCGGCAAGAGATTTTTTTTCTGAATTGGTACATCTGTCATAAGCATCCATGAGAAATTATAAGTCATTCTATCAAGTAGTTTGTTTTATACAGCTGTCTGAAGCAAAAGCGTTGTCTGTATCCCTTGAAATGGATAAAATTGAATATCGTTTGGTTATAAAATTCTTTCTAAAAGAAGGTTTACGCCAAAAGAAATAAATTCAAAATTCCTAAAAGTTTATGGGCGCTCTTCTCCTTCGTTTTCGATAATTTAGAAATGGGGTTCCGAGTTTGAACGTGGCCGTACCAGCCTTGAAGATGATCCATGTGAAGGACGTCCAAAAAGTGTAACAACACCAGAAATCATTGATCAAGTGCACGATATGGTATTGGATTACCGGTGAGTCAAAGTGTGTGAAATTGTTGAGACTAGGCATTTCAAAAGAGCATGTAGGATATATTTTGCATGAAGAATTGCAAATGAAAAATTTTGCACAAGATGGATGCCATGCTTGCTCACAGCAGATCAAAAGCGCACTTACATGAAAATCTCTGAACAGTGCTTGGAGTGTTTTTACAATAATAAAACTGATTTTGTGCGTCGATTACTATGGATGAGACTTGGATTAACCATTACACCCCAGAACCTAAACAGCAGTCAAAACAGTGGGCAGAAGCTGGTTGTTCAGCCGCCAAAGAAGGCAAAGTCGGTTCCCTCAGCAGGAAAGGTCATGGCATCGGTGTTTTGGAATACTAAAGGCATTTTGTTTATTAATTATCTAGAAGAGAGTAAAACAATAACCGGAGAATATTATTCCGATCCTTTAACCAGACGAAAAATTCTGAGAAAAGACCTGGTCTGCAGAAGGAAAAAAATCATCTTTCATCAAGACAATGCACCTGCCCTCAAAGGTGTTTTGACAATGGGAAAATTAAGGGATCTACACTATGAATTGTTGAAATATCCACTCTATTACCCAGATTTGGCTCCCTCTGACTTCTATCTGTTCCCAAAACTAAAACTCTTCCTCTCTGGTCAGCGTTTTTCTTCGAATCAAGAGGTGATTTCATCTGAAGAGAGGTATTTTGCAGATCTTACTGAGAACCACTAGGGACGGGATAATGGCACTGGAGCATCGAAATAAATTACTAGTCTTAAGGGAGATTATGTTGAAAAATAAAAATAATTTTGAAATTATAAATTCGTTTTTTTATTTTTAGGCCTAAAACCTTTCAGACCATCCTCGTATTTCTCTACGCGAGTTCTTGCGAACTGCTTTAAAATCTTTACAGTTATTCCAGAGATTCTGATTGGCCAATGGCTAAACACTTCACTCTTTGCACCGCTCTTGTGCAATGGGATAATGATACATTCTTTCCCTTGTGGTATCTTTCCTGAGCTGACACTCAAATGATACAACCATGTCAAGGGCCTAGCCAGGTTGGCTGAAGATTCCTTTACACACGTGCTGATGTGCACGTGCCATCTGTCCATTTGACGAATTCTTATCCAGGTTATGCAACAGTACTAGAATCTGCTTGTCGTACACGTCTGTCTCTTCACCCATTTTGCATTACGTTTGATACACCAGCCTGATAGATCTGAAGTGAGCACTCACTATTTGAAATATCTCGTCTGCTTCTGATACTAACATACAGTCTGTATCCAGTAAAGTTATTCTCCGCATTTATTCTTTCTTTGACTTGCAGCATAACGATAAAATTCTTTTGGATTGCCTTTAGTCTGTGCAGCCAGTTTCTTTTCATAGTTTGCCTTATCTTTTCGTACATAACTCGTAACCTTCTTGGTCTGAGCTTTGTATAGTTCATAACTTATTCTCACGATATGTCTTCATCGGAGCCTCGTAGCTCAGTCTGTATAGACGAAGCCCTTTGGTCGGAAAGACCTTAGTTCGATTCCTGTCTATGACCTTAGGAATCTTTATCTCGTCTCTTTCGACTAAAGGTGAGTTAAGCGGTCTCATACGGAGTTAGAGGTTTTGTATCCTGGTAACTCAAGTTTTTCATCCCTCAAAACAGGCAAACTGGTCCCGTGAACACACACACACGGCTCCAGTCATAAATACTTTATTATTATTATTATTACTTGACACCTCCAGGGAGTCCAAAGACTCATCGAGGGAGGGACCATTTACTCTGCGGCTCTCTATCTCCACCGCCCACAACTGTGAACCACAACTACACCAACGTCATCTACCGCCCACCACTACCACTAGTATTTTCACAGACAATCACAAACATCCAAGCACACGGCGGGATTCGAACCTGCAGCCTTTTGGCTAGAGAGCAGATACACTAACCACTCGGCCAACCAGGCCGGCCGCAAGGAACGCGACGGGAAACCACCTTGCGTCATCTCCCTAGTAATCAGCTGCAACCCTCTCAATCAGAGGAAGTCACAGCATTAGGATTAGGATTCTTTCCACATCATCTTCATATAGATCTTTTTAATGAGATTCTACATCAATTTGACTTCTGTTCTATTTGTTCTTGGAACTCTACTGACATATGCAGATACTGCAGTACTTAAGTATCCTTTCAAACATTCTTATGTACTGCTATCCCTCCCATTCAATAACTGATACCATGAAACCAAAGATAGTATTCTCCCTAGTTTGTCATAATTTCCACTTCTGTAGTTCAGTATATAACTTTATTAGCGCCATATTAGCGCCTCCGTAGCGCAATTAAAAGAACAACGGTACTTTGCGCCCTTCAATTGGAAAAGGCCTAAGTTCGAGTCTCGTCATGATGGGAGGAATCTTTATATGGACTTTTTCAATCGAAGGTGAGTTAGCTGATCTCATACGGAGGTAGCAGGTTTTTTTTCCCCCGGAAACTCTGGTTTTTCATCCCGCATACAGACAAATCGGCCCTTCAGAACACGTAATTTACAGACAAAAAATACTAACTGTGGTGGTTGTGGTGGGCAGCAGATGGCGCTGATAGATGACTGGTAGTGGAGGTTTGGTGTAGTGGTGGAGACAGAGAGTGGTACAATGGGTGTCCTCCCGAGATGAGTCTTCGGGCTCCTTGGCAGTGTTACGAATAATAAGAATATAACTTGTCCTGATTGGAACATCCAAATCATTGTCTACTTCCCAGATCTATACCGCATGATCACTGTCACCAACTTGTGGTAAAACAGTCGCATTCTTACCTGAGACACTCTCTGATCTTGTGATCAAATCCAACACTCTTTGTTCTCGAGTTGCTTTTTTTCACATGCTGCTTCAGAAAGTTATTACGTAAGAGCTCAATAAATTTTCCTTCTGCCTTATCATCAATTTCGCTATTACCCAATTAATATTCGGATAATTTAAGTTAGTCATAATAATTACTCGATTATTTGTGGTTTAAATATGTTCGTTGAAACAGATTTTAATGCAAATATATATATTGAAATATTAGCTTTCAAAAATGTTCCTAGAATCCAATAACAACACAGTGAAATCGCATACGAACACAAATGTGTGTAATATAAAAATGGATGGAGTATTTGTTATTTTTTTGAAGGAAAATATTTCAAACACTGTAATCTTTACGAAGAATTTCCATATTTGGATCTCAAGAACTTTATGTATTCAAAATCGTTTCCATGATAATGCCTTTTAAAACTAAGCGACTTATTTAAAAAAATAAAACCGATATCACAAAAGAAATATTACAAGTGTATGACTGATGTAATTTGCAAGAAGGTGGAACAAACTTAGGAGGTACTACATGGAAATATTGACACTGACAATCATGATGATAATTACGATGAAACTGTGCTACAGCTGTTGGAAGTTGTAAATCTAAATCCTGCAAAATTGCATGTCATGCTGTTGTAAGGTTTAACTTAATTTAATTTACACACACTGGGTATTTTCTTACCCTATTCCCACACCATCACATACTGAATCGTTCATGTGAATGGCATCAATAAAAGAATAAAATAAATAAAAATATTAATGTATCAGCATCAAAAAGCATGTTTTCAAAAAATATTTAAAATTAATAAATCCGCTAACTCTCTTTATTACCCAATGAAATTGAGCACTTTTGAAGACCCTTGTGGGCAACTAGACTTTACCCTTAGTAAAGCAGATAATAGCTGGCCCAAGACTGATTTCAATTGGCATTTGGGAGGAGAGTATGGCAGACAACTGCTGCCATCTTGTGGTCCCTGATTGTAACACTACTTTATAGTATAATAACAGTGGGTTCTTGGGCCGTTCTCCAGTATTTCCCTGGTCTATTTTGATCGCCAGTCTACTGACCTCAGATTCCAAAAGCTAGATAGGTTTAAAATCTACACTTTGTGGGAATAAAAGCGTTAGGGGATTTTTTTTTCTGGAACTTAAGAAATCAACCATTATTATTATTATTACGTGACACCATGGAGTCCAAGGACTCATCGAGGGAGGGCATCTAATCTATAACCACCAACTGCCAACAATCCACCAACTACAGCGAACTGCATCATCTACACCAAAGCTATCTACTGCCCACCACCACCACCACTAGTATTTTCACAGACAATCACAAACATTTATGCCCATGGTGGGATTCGAACCCGCAGCCTTTTGTGGAGAGTGGATACGCTAACCACTCGGTCAACCAGGCCAGCACCATAGAACTCACATTATTTCAGGAAATAATATATAGTGTTAGTGTTCATGAGGTGTAATGGTTAGCACTCTGGACTCGGAATCCAGTGATCCGAGTTCATGTCTCGGTGGGACCTGCGTGTTTGATAGCAAAGGTTGGGCGATTGGTAGAGCCTCTGCTACTAATGGCTCAGCAAAAAGTTAAGCAAGTTTGAGCGCTGTTAGTGGTTGGATGGGAATCAATCGTTCGATGCTGTTGGCACACTCTCCCTCGATGAGTCTTTGGACTCCCTGGAGGTGTCACATAATAATAATAATAATGACAGCAGTTATTTTTCGCTCTCTTCGCCCTTAATAATCATGGGCCAGACATCTTTGACTGGCTGGGAAATAAAACTGTTAGTTCATTTATTTTTATTTTCTTTTATAGCTTGAAACATAATTAAGCCTGATAAGAAAAGGATAGTTATTGTTGAAATGTGCTACAGGAAATCCGCAAGCAGTCTCCTATAAAGGCAGAGAAACGAATGGGTCCTAGAAAGGATTGTTAAAAATTTAAAACTCCGAAGACGTGACAGAAGAATGCTGAAATACTTTGCACACATACTATGTGTCTAAAACAGTAATCGCAGTTTCTAGAAAACGGGTAGTAATCCCTCAATACGATGGATGTATGGTGTGTCAGGAGTGGAAAGTCATCAGTAAATTTTAAGAAAAGCTCACAATAGGACGACTTAGAGAGAATTCATGCTCCACATCAATGAGGTATTACTCAGTGACCATACAGCGTCTGCTGACTAATGAAAGTATAGTATGGTCACAGCTCTAGTTAATAAATAAATAAGTTTAAAGGATAAACACATGTAAAAACATATGCATTTAGAAGCATTTAAAAAGCAGAAGTACTTTACCAAATAAATTTAAATAATTTTCCACTTCTCTATCTAGAGACACTTTTCATTTTTAGCGAATTTTGAAAGTTTTTTTATGATACGCAATTTGCATTCCGAGTTGGCAACTACGGATCGTAATGTTGTTATTACTTAGCGAAAGATGGCTGTGTTGAGTAATTTGTTTGGGGAAGGTATTGCTATTTTCAGGTCTGTGTGTAATTGTTATTACGTGTTATTATTATTTTTTTTCATTTCGAATTAAATATCCCACTATTATTCGTTGTGTGAGAATTGTAAACGAAGGAAATTTAGCGTATGAAAATAGTTTCGTTACAATAGCATATGACTGAAATTTTGATTTCATAGCATTGGACTCAACGTGTTACAACAGCCGTCAACGCTTGCGATGGACATAGGAAAATTAACATACAGGAAATATTTGATTAATGATAATATTAAGTGATGACAATTCTTTTGAAATATCTCATTATTTCAAATTTTCCCGATCTTTACGAAACGTTCAGAAGAATTTATGGAATAATTTCAAAATAAACAATTCGAATGAAAGCTTATCCTGATTTGTTTTCTCGCAAGTTTACATTCCAGCCCTCGTATAAATCCATTTTTGATTTGCATGTCTCATTTTTATACGAAATATGCAGCTTCTTCTTCTGTTGAAATAATTTAAATATAATTTATTATATCAATCTCAAAGTTTTCACTGTCTTGCTTTGATGATCTTATGAAGGCGCATTAAAATCAAATTTGGTCTTAAGACCAAAATGTAAAGTGTTTTAGGCATTGTGTTTTGAAAAATGTTTTTATAAAATCTTACGAATTTAATAATGTAAATTTATGTTTCATATTACTGTTTAAAAAATGTTTTAGTTAACAAGGGCATAAAGACTAGACTTTTGTGCTTTGAGAGTGGTAAATCAGTGGAATAGGTTGTCAAAGGAGTTATGAGTGCTTTGTTAATGAATGAGTTTAAGAAGACATATGATGAGCATTGTGTGAATAATGGTAGTGTGAAGATCCTCCCTACAGTGTGCCTATTCTTAAGATTCTATACCAGATCCTGTATAATAATAAGTGATCAAAGATTGTTAATTATTTTTGAGTTTTGGAAAAAAAAAAAATTGTAATCGATTGATTGCATTCTGATGATATAATTTAATTATAGATTAATTGTACTGAAACAACATTTTAAGTAGTGCCCTACCACAAAAGAAGCACTAGTGCATGGATGTAATGATTGTTTTTACTTTTCGATTTATTTTCAAATGTTTCCATAGCAGACGCATGTTGATCCAGTAAGTACTGTTCTAAAACTTTGGTCATAATTGCTCCAAAGAGAAATTTTTTCCTTTGTTGCCAAAATTTAGTCTGCTTTTGTTGGCTGTTGCGCAGGTCTCGTCTATCAACTGCTCTCACTTATGCCTATATTTGCAGTCTACCGGATTCAATGCCACAAATTCTTTTTCCTTATTTCTGTTATTTTGGTATTCATAGATAAATTTAACCTCTTCCTTTAGACCTATATGCTAATGTCTTTAGTCAGTCCATCATTTGCCTTGAATGTGCCATCCAAACCTTGCCTCCCTTATATTTTTGCCTTTTCAGTGATCCCAGTCACTTAATTTTTTTTTTAAGGTTATCTGTAGGCCTTTTGCTTTGAAATTCAGACTACTCGTGCCATATAGACACGAAAGCTAGCACAAAAATTTTAAACACAGGTTTAAAAATTTTGTGCTAGCTCATCCAGTCAGGCAGATATATCACATGTCAAGTCAACTCACAGTTTCACATTAAGTTGTGGACTAGTCAGTTCATAAGCTTCTATTAATGTTATTGCTAACTTTTATCCTATATAACTACCAATGTTGATGTGATTGAATCAATTTTAGGCTGAAGATAAATATCATTTGCCAGGGGTACTCACACCGCCCACTTATTGAAGGACAACTTGCTTGAAAAAATTAAGTTTGAACTCTACAACAGGTTTATGAATTATATAAAAAAATATAAAAAATATAAAAACAAATCAAATTTAATAAAAAAAAAAAAAAAACTTAGCTTACCAAATGGACTATAGTTGTTACATGCACACTACTTTGGTGCATTTATCAGTCTGCGACATGAAGAAGAAATAAACTCAAACAGTTTAGCAATGTTACATAAACATTTATTTACTTATTACTGATCATGATAATTTGCATATTTTCAATCTGTCATTTATAGTCTTCATTTACTCACTTTTTTTTTTAATAAAAAAAGTTAATTTCTTCAATGCCATTATAAATAAATGCTAAAAGTAAGAAATTTTGAAAATCAACATAAAAAATCTGTTAGGACTACACATGCATTTGCAGACAGACAGATAGCCAGTGATGTATAATATGGTGGCAACTGCAAAAGCAGTCAAAAAACATTTAGTCATGTTTTTGAAACTTTGAATTTTATATAACTTTGAAGTTTTTATAACTTTGAATAGATATAAAGATAGTATATATTTTGGGAAAATGAAGAAAAATTGCAAAATTGCAATAATTCTTTATTAACTTCCTTCACATTTCATCATTGGATTACAAAATAAGTTAATTACTTCTGTCCATAGAACATCTGCTTGTTACCATATCATGATTACTTCACAGTAAGTCTGATCTCTTTCTAGATATAAAATAATGCATCTTGTCCTTTGCTATCCAATCCTATTTTATTTGCTTATTGGTTGTATTCCTTGTGAAATCAAGGATAATTGATGAAACAGTGCTTGTAAAGACCAGCATATCCCTGTTGGGGCAGCAAGTAAGGTAAAAAAATAAATAATAAAATAACTATTTACATTTATGTTGCATTTTTTTTTAACCACATATCGTAGAATCGGAATTGCATAAATAAAATTTGTGATTAGACTGAAATGCCTATTCTGATTTTAGTTACTCAGCAAAAAATTCCCACTTGCTATCCTTGATATGGTATATGTACTTACTTTCTCTCCCAACTTCAATCTCTTCAACATCTCACAGCCATTTTTTATCATTTGATGCACTCCTCCTAAAGGAGTGCATCAAATAGAGTTCATTTAGCCACAATTCCAAACAGTAGTCATCTATTCTTATGCATTCTGGTCATCAGTCATTATACATAGGAATTGCTCATCTCTTGCACTTTCTACTGTTGTACCTATAATAAATTTAGTTTAATCCTTTATCCAAGTGTAAGCAAAGAAAGTTTGCACCTGAAGTATCTTCAGGACTGAGGCAACTCATGGTAAAGGTGGACTAAGCTCTCATCACTTTCCTTAGTATCTCCCAAAATGCAAAACACATCTCCTTGCGGACATGTATAACGTTATGCATTAAGGGAAGGGCCACTACCCAGACCAGTTTTGACCTTTATTGAATGTTCAAGTACAGGTCAAACTCCAAAAACTCAGTGTTGTTCCTCTCAGTAACAGGCTCACCCTGCCACTGAGAAGAACTCTCAGCTCTGGCTCTACCCCGTGGCAGGCTCACCCCGCCACCAAGTAGAGTTGCTCATTTGCTCATATGTCATCTGAAGGGTAACAGCAACAGCCATGCCTCAGTTAACTTCATGGGCATTTATCACTTAAGTGATGAATGCCCTAAGGTCTTGTCAGTGGGAGTCCCAGAGGTGGTGATACTAAGGTGGAAGTAATGGAGAAGTCATATTTACCTATATGAGTTGCCAAATGGTGTCTCACCTTATTATTAAATTACCCTAGATTAAGAGAAAGATGTTGGAAGTTTTCCCCCACTTGGTTTGACTACAATAAGTTTAGTTTAATCCTTTATCCAAGTGTAAGCAAACAAAGTTTGCCCCTGAAGTATCTTCAGGACTGAGGCAACTCGTGGTAAAGGTGGACTAAGCTCTCATCACTTTCCTTAGTATCTCCCATAATGCAAAGCACATCTTGCAGACATGTATAATGCTATGCATTAAGGGAAGGGCCACTACTCAGACCACTTTCGACCTTTATTGAGGTCTCATCAGTGGGAGCCAGACCCAGAGGTGGTGATACTAAGGTGGAAGTAATGGAGAAGTCATATTTACCTATACAAGTTGCCAAAAGGTGTCTCACCTTGTACACTTGGATAAAGGATTAAACTAAATTTATTATAGTCTAACCAAATGGGAAAAAACTTCCAGCATCTTTCTCTGAATCCGGAGTAATTTAATAATAACTGTCACTGTGCTAACCTCCTCCTATTCTCTGTCAACTGTAAAACCAGCATAAAATCTTTGCCAGATAGTATTAAGTTAAAATTTTTTAAAATTAGTATTTTGGATATTAACATTGGATTTCTAATCATATTATAAATTATTTATTTTAATTGTTCTCTTAATGATTATTATTTTTTATGTATAGGTCTGTTGGGTATCATTTTCATTGGAATCTATGCTCCCGAAATTCTCTTGCGCTTCTCTCTACTAATATTGATAATTTTCCTCCTCCACCAAAAAAGCCATTATGTTCTTATCTACTTTACTTGAATGATACCCGCCCAAAATTTCAACAAAACAATCCAAGTAAGTACAGCGTATCTATTTGGTAAAAAAAAAGTGATAGATGGTTTTTTTTGGATTTATTTTTGGTTTGCATTTGTTATTTAAAGTACCAGATGCAAAATAATTTCTTTTACAAAAGTGTTTGCAGTGATATTGCAATATATATAATTTTGTCATTCATATTGAGAAAAATTAACACACTGGTGAAATCTTAACACACAGATGTCAGCCAGACATGAAGTGTTAAAAATAATTATTTGAATAATATACTTAACATGAACCCTTCATACACACTGTTATTGCTGGGAATGAAGTAAAAAAAAAAGAAGCAGAACTAAGCTCATAACAAACAAATGCAATGGCACTTAGATCATAGATTATCTGTACAGTACAGATTATCTGTCTAAGCTGCATGACTACTGTAATAAATTTAATATTAAAATCAGTAGTAAAAAGACAAAGGAAATGAAAATAGGTAGAAAAATTGAAAACCACAACTACATCTGGTAAATTTAAATCTGGAAATAGATAACAGAATTAGCAAAGCTGGTATGGTATTGTAGGGGTGCTTAAGGGTCAAAGCTGTATAACTGAGAGGAGACCTCCACATAGCCTTTAAAGGAATGCGGAGAACCGACCAGAGCTTCTGACCCAATGTCCAATCCTCACCTTCTCATGGTGCATCCTTTGGGTATCTACTTGGATACTGAACGAACGAGGATGGGCTGGCAATTTGGGATTTAGCCAACCAAATTATATTCTTATTTGTTAAACTAAAATAAAAAAAATTAAAAAAATGATGGTACAACATGACAAAATTTTATGCCAGCTGGGACGTCGCCCGGTTAAACAAGGCCCCTGTTATTTTCGCCAGGGAACCAGGGCGACCAGCGAAAAGTGAGCTACTGGAACAAATCTGAAAACAAACCTCAACTCAACATCACCAGAGTTAAAGATCGGTACTATCAACATAAGAAGCCTGAATGGCAAAGAAATGGAGCTAGCTGAGGAATTAGATAAGTACCAGATCGACATAATAGGGGTGACTGAAACAAAAAAAAGAAAAAACTGGTAAGATCTTTCTGGGCAATAAATACAAAATGTTATATTCAGGCAATGACAATCAAGGAAAAGAAGGAGTAGCAATAGTATTCAACACAAAATATAAGGCTAATCTTCTTGTATGGCAGTCAGTCTCAAATAGAGTAATGTGGGCAAATATGAGAATGGGGGAACTGGACAATGAGACTTATTTGTACTTATGGTCCCACAGAAGGTTCTACTAAGGTAGAAGTGGAGGAATTTTTTGAGGCTTTAGAAAAAGCAACTGACACAATGAAAAAGGAAAAGTTGGTCCTTGTTGAGGATCTAAATAGCAGAGTAGGAAATGATTGTGAGACATACAAAAATATTTTGTGGAAAATTTGGAGAAAAGAGCAAAGCTAATAGTAATGGCAAATATTTGTTGGATTTCTGCTCAGGACATGGTTATTATTAACACCATGTTCCAACATAAAAATGTGCACAAATTCACATGGAGAGAAGAGGCAAGGAATAAGAAAAGTCTCATTGACTATGTTATTGTTGATAGCAATGTTTTCTCTCTGGTGCAGGACATCAGAGTGTACAGAGCATATGAAATTGGAAGTGATCAATATTTAGTCTTGAGCAGGATAAAATTGAATTTCATATTGAAAAGAATAACATGCAAGAAAGTTTTAAAGTGAATAAAAGTTGAGCAGCTCTCAGATGTGAACTGTAGACTAAAATACACAAACTTTATTGAAAAAAAAAATGAAAGAGTTTGAGAACAGGAATCAAACCTTGGAAATTCAGTGGCAAGCCTTGAAGAAAGCCCTGATTGATTCAGCTAGAGAGGCATGTGGTGAAGTTGTCTGCAAGGATAGAAAAATTAGAACTCCATGGTGGACACAGGAAGTTAAAGTGGCAGTGAAGGAAAAGAAGAAAGCATATCAAAAGTTCCTCGCAAATTAGTCAGCTTGTGCTCTTAGAGAATACAGAGACAAATGCAAGAATGCTAAACACTGTGTAAAACTAGCTAAACGAAAGTCATGGGAGGACTTTGGTAAGAATATAGAAAATGCATATCAAGAAGGTGACAAAATATTCTGGGGGGGTTGTTGAAGAAGCTTAGGAATGGAGGACAGAGTGCTGCAAAAGGAGTTAGAGATGATAAAGGTGATATGAAAACGGGAGAAAAAGATATCCTTGAAGTATGGAGTAATTACTTTGAAAAACTGCTAAATGAAACAAGCAGCAATGACAGCACAGTGCTAAAAAAACACTGACCAGGCATGCAGTCTGGAATACATATCCATACTTGAAGTAGAAAAAGCCATCAGAGGCTTGAAATGTGGAAAGGAAGCAGGAGTAGATGATATTCGACCAGAAATGCTGAAGTATGATGGTATAAAAGTCTTACGGTGGCTGCACTGCATAGTTCAGAAAGCCTTAACAGAGGGACGAATTCCCGATGATTGGAGTAGTGCTCTCATAGTACCCATATATAAAAAGGGAAATAAAACTGAATGTGAGAATTACAGAGGTATTTCCCTACTGAGTGTTCCTGGCAAGATCTATGCAAGTATACTCGAGAAACGGTTGAGAAGAATTGTGGAAGAAAAGCTTGGTGAAGAACAAGGTGGATTCGGGCCAAATAGAGGCTGTCAGGATCAGATCTTCACTTTACGACAAATAGTTGAGAAAGCACGGGAATATAACAAAGATCTGTATTTAAGTTTTGTTGATTTGGAAAAGGCATGTGACAAGGTGCCAAGAGAGAAGCTATTCAATATGCTACAGTTATATGGTGTGAATGGGGCATTATATCAAGCAATATTTAGCCTTTTTTGAGTTGTTAGTTAGCAATTAGAATTGAAGAAAGTACAAGAAGATGGTTTAATGTTAAATCTGGTGTGAGACAAGGATGTACATTATCCCCTCTGTTATTCATTATCTATATGGATCACATTATGAAGGAAAGTGGTATTAAACCTGATATCAAAATTGGAGATGTTAATGTCAGCTCTTTGCTTTATGCCGACAATGTTGTACTTCTAAATAAATCTGCTAGAAGTCTGCAAGATTCTATGACTAATTTGAATAACTGTTGTAATAGATATGGTATGAAGGTCAGCAATAAAAAGACAAAGACAATGAAAATAGGCAGAATCATTGAAAATGTTAACTGTGTTGTGAATGGAGAACCTGTGGAACAAGTAAAACATTTCAGCTACTTAGGCACGATTTTTAGTGAAGATGATAAATTAAATATAGAAATAGGCAATAGAATCAGCAAAGCTGGTATGGTGGTAAGTCAATTGAATAAATTCATATGGAATAAGAGAGAAATTAGTCAGAATACTAAATTAGCTGTATACAAGACAGTGTTCAAACCAGTTTTAACTTGTGGATCTGAGAGGTGGGTCAGAAGTAAAACACTTGACCAAAGACTAGAGACCGCAGATATGAGAGTCGTGAACAGATGGCATCAATGGCAATATCATATTAAAAATGAGGATATTAGGAAAGAACTTGACATTGTCAGCATCCAGGAATGCGTTAGCAGAGCTAATCTCAGGTGGTTTGGTCACTTAAACAGAAGGAGCGAAGAAAGATTAGCAAAAGAAGTGTTCTCTGCCAGGTTGGCAGCAAAACAACCCAGAGGAAGACCAAGATATAGGTGGAGTGATACGGTACAAAGTGCCTTAGACGATAGAAATATAAGATCTGATAATGTTGGAGTCTTGACAAGTAACTGACTGGATTGGAGGAAAATTGTAGATAAGAAGTTAGTAATGATGTAAATTTTTCATGTAGTACTATCATATCCTGTACACCCCTTGAGGGTACATGGCAGGAATTTGATGAAGATGGTATGGTATTAAGTCAACTGAATAATTTTGGAATAAGAGGAATTAGGCAAAACATTAAACATGCAGTATACAACTTTGAGAGCAATTAGGGGAGTAAACAGAGATATTGTTAACAGTATCTTATATTATGGATGATATTTGGAAATGACTTAACATTCTTAGCAGAGCTAATATCATGTTGTATAGTTACTTAAAGATAATGAGAAAGGTTAGCATAAACAGTTGTTGTTGTTTTTCCTCATTATGAGAGGAACCATAGGACGATCAAAATTTAGGTGGACAGAAGATCTGATAATATTAAACTCCTGACAGATAATATATTAATTTGAGGAAAATTGTTAATAGGAAATTAGTGATGTAACATTTTCATATAGTAAGGAAATTACACATACTGGCCACTGAATTAGAAACTTTTATTTAATACTGTTTGAATTTCATATTGAAAAGAAGAACATGTAAGAAAATTTTTAAGTGAATAAAAGTTGAGCTGCTCTCAGATGTGAACAGTAGACTAAAACACACACATTATTGAAGAAAAATGAAAGAGTTTGAGAACAGGAACCAAACCTTGGAGATTCAGTGCAAGCCCTGAAGAAAACACTGATTCAGCCAGAGAGAAATGTGGTGAGGTTGTCTGCAAGAATAGAAAAATCAGAATTCCATGGTGGACACAGGAAGTTAAAGAGGCAGTGTAGAAAAGAAGAAAGCATATCAAAATTCCTGGCAGCTAAGTCAGCTTTTGCTCTTAGAGAATACAGAGATGTTAAACTGTGAATGAAATTATTATGTATATTTTGTTCTTCATTCACATTTAACATAACCTATCATATATTAAGCATGACTTGTTTAAAAATTATTTGTTAATCCCTTGCCTAAGAATTATTATTCGTGCATTATTCCTGAATTTTATCAGCTATTATTTGATTAAATAATTTTAATGTATATTTTGCTATTGGAAGGACTCAGTGATAAATATCATTTATCTTATTCACTTTATTCCTTCAATAATATTATGAGAAATTATATGTATATAATTTAATGTACCTTATACTGTATATATACTGTAACATATATTTTATTATTATTAATTGTAAATGAAATGGAAGAGAAAATTAAGTAACTGTAATATTTTATTTATGTGTTTCATTACTCAATGTAGAAGTATAGCCTTATGTAACCTTAACGCGAATGTTTACGCTTTGTTCGTTGCCATGGAGAGAGAAATAAAATGGAACGCGCGTGGATAGACCGTGAGCTTCGATAACGAGGAGAGAAGAAAAATATATAAGTGGTAATATAAGAGTAAAGAAAGAGAGTTTTTGAAGCGGGAAGAAGGAAGGATATAAGCAAGGGGGTGAAAGTAAATAAAAAGGACTGAAGGGCAGGAATTCAAGACAGTAGTATTTAAAAGTGTGCTAAGACGAAGTAAAAACTTATAGATAGCTGAAAGTAAAGTCAGCAGTGGCATTAATAGGAATTAGGTGCCGTAATTGGATAATTAAAGGACTGGAAGGTTAATGAAGGATTCAGAATAGATCCAGTTAGCTTAGAATTACTACTTATTTCTATATTACCTTTAGGAAGAATTGTACGGAGCTTAGTTTGTTGTGAAGTAGTAAACAAGGATATCAATCTGCCCTATAGTTGCCATCGAGAATTGTGAAGCGCGACAAATAATAATCTAGTTATGACCTTGAAGAATTCTTTTAAATGTGTTCCATGGGTGTAATAAATATAATTTGAAGATGTGCTCACATTAAATCTGACGTGCTGAAGATAAATTCTGGTAAGGACAATCATATTTTAATTGTTTCTGTGTATGAAGATTTGAGTGATAGTTCCATTTCGCTTATTCTAACATTTACTGTGGCATATCGCCGAAGTCAGAAGTTAAAAATAATTTGCCTTGAAATAATATCTGCCGTATTTAATGATATGATAAGTGCCTGCTGAAAGTTAAGTGTGGAGTATAACTGTAAAATATGAGCAAACTTATTAAACAAGAAATTCTGTTGTATTAATCTGAGTAAGGAATCTTGTAATTGAAAAAACTGTGAAACTTGTATGTGAAGATTTTGAACACTGAATTAGCATGAATGATTTGACCTAATGTACTAACTTGGTTGTAATGTCTTATTTTAGAAGTGGAATTCATGTATTTGTCATATAACCTTATATTTAATGTTTTGTTTTGTTAATTTCAATATTGTGTTTGCCTGATTCTTTTTTATTGCACCATTCATAAATAATTCGAATCTAGCGGGAGCCTCAAATGAAAAATATTGAATTCGGCCTGAATGAGTAAGGAGACTGCTAATTTAATTGAAAATTGATTCTACTATTTTATATAGACTAATCTAAATATAGGGTGGCGCAGTATAAATATAAATTTCTCTATATTTGTATTCGTGATCAATTGGCAATTAATAGATTTATTAATAAGAATACGTTACTACAAAATGGCGGATTCGAACATCAAGAGAACAACGTCACAACAGAGACAAATGTAAGAAAGCTAAACACTATGTAAGACTAGCTAAACAAAAGTCATGGGAAGACTTGGTAAGAACATAGAAAGTAAATATCAAGAAGGTGGCAAGATATTCTGGAGGTTGTTGAAAAATCTCAGAAATGGAGGAAAGAGTGCTGTAAAAGGAATTAGAGATGACAAAGGTGATATGAAAACAGGAGAAAAAGATATCCTTGAAGTATGGAGTAATTACTTTGAAAAATTGCTAAATGAAACAAAGAGTGATAGCACAGTGGTAAAAAAACACTCAACAGGCATGCAGTCAGGAATACATATCTATACTTGAAGTAGGAAAAAAAGTATCAAAGGCCTGAAATGTGGAAAGGCAGCAGGAGTAGATGAAATCCAAACAGAAATGCTGAAGTATGGTGGTATAAGAGTGTTACAGTGGCTGCACTGCATAGTTCAGAAGGCCTGGACAGAGGGATGACTTCTAGATGATTGGAGTACAGCTGCAATAGTACTCATATATAAAAAAGGGAAATAAAACTGAATGTGTGAATTATAGAGGTATTTCTCTACTGAGTGTTTCTGGTAAGATTTACGCAAGTATACTTGAGAAACAGTTGAGAAGAATTGTGGAAGAAAAGCTTGAAGAACAAGCTGGATTCAGGCCAAATAGAGGCTGTCAGGATCAGATCTTCACATTACGACAAATAGTCGAGAAAGCATGGGAATATAACAAAGATCTGTATTTAAGTTTTGTTGATTTGGAGAAGGCATATGACAAGGTGCCAAGAAAAAAGCTATTCAATGCGCTACAGTTATATGGTGTCAATGGGGCATTATATCAAGCGATACTTAGTCTTTATTTGAGTTGTAAGTCAGCAGTTAGAATTGAAGGAAGTACAGGAAGATGGTTTAATGTTAAATCTGGTGTGAGACAAGGATGTACATTATCTATATGGATCACATTATGATGGAAAGTGGTATTACATATGATATCAGAATTGGAGATCTTAATAACAACTTTTTATCGTGTCAATCCACCTATGGATTGACACGATAAAAAGTGCCATAGAAGATAGAAATATAAGATCTAATAATGTTGTAGTCATTATAGGTAACACTGATTTGGAGGAAAATTGGAAATAGGAAGTTAGTAGTAATGTAAATTTTTCATGTAGTGCTATCATATCCTGTACACCCCTTGAGGGTACATGGCAGGAATTTGATGATGATGATTTAATACCGTGTTGGACATATAGGCATGTGACTGCCAATACTGAACTATGTACAATTCGGTGCACATAATTCAGTTAGATATGGGTCGAGAACTCCCTCATTAAATGCTTTGGTTAATTGCTCGCAGGAAGTTCTGTTTGTCTGTACAAGCCTTATCAGATGACAATGATCTCGTTCCTGATAAACTGTCTTAGGACTGCAGTTATGACTCTTAGACAAGCAATGTGGGTTATTTTTCTGCTGATTAAACACCTGAGATATCTCATCTTTTGAGAAACCAGTCAGTTCTGTGGTTTTCAGAATGCTGGTTGCAGTCAGATGGGTACACATAATAAGCCCTTTATCGAACCCTGAATGCTCTTTCAACGCTCTGTTGAGCAGCATTCTTAAATAGTTGCTTAAAACACGTGGTGCTGCGCGTGACCAAGTATTTTGCATTTGCACTGTGTTATTGATGCTTATATACATCTGCACAAAGATTTCTAATTCAATAGCTAGTATGTGTATCATAATATCCTGTACATGCTCTAAAAGTAAATATCAGGAATTTGGTAATGATGCTGTATTTGCAATGTGTCACTTGTTATTTTACTGTTTTGCAGAAATTACTGTATATACAGTAATTTCTGCAAAATATCTTTTTTTTTTACTCATACTCTTTTATTGACAAGAAATCACACTGAAAAATCCAGGTGTTAATTATTTTTTTTATTTAAAAAAAAAAAAAAAAGATTTTTTTCAAAACTATTCCCAGAGAATGAGTATCATGACATTACCCACACCAGCAGATATAAGGATGGTGCTGAAAGTTAATGTTGGGAATTGGATAATTTCAGTGCATGGAGTTCCTCTGGTTACTAATAAGGAAGTATTTATAACAATTTGATGAATGCCACCTTTCCTTTCATGGCCAGAGGGTTCCAATTGCTGCTTGTGCAGTAATATAACTACAGATATCCTTTGTATAGAATCACAATAGTGGAAGACTTGTCCTTCTGCAACAATTAAAAATTTATATTTTTATAAAAATTTGTAATTTTTAATCATTGTGGAAATTAAATTCAAAGAAAACAATTTCAAACAATATTATATATTTAAAAAAAAAAGATGAGGCTGCTAAACCTAATTTGTATTAGGTTATGTAGGTATAGTGCAATGATTATCATTGTTAAATAGTCCTACATTCTAGACTCAGTGAGAAACAATTTCTTTTTATATTTGTATAACCATTTTTATTGAAAAAATGAAGATGGTAATTCTTCTCTGGATTGTTATTTAGGATTGTTACAAAAATTTGTTGGGTTATGTAACTGGCAAAACAAAGTTATGTTTATAGTGCTTATGCCAAAAATAACTTTAGATTTATTTATAATAATGAATGTGGTCACTCTTCAGTAATGCTATGGTGAAACATTTTGTAATGATTGTATGCATAATATCCTTCACTTGTTTTGTTTCAGTTCCCATCTAAACTAATAGGCAAGAGAAGCATTTTGATGTTCCTGCCGAAAAAATTCTGAAATGTGAATCCAACATCTTGTCTGGATCTTAGATACATTTTTTGCAGAATGGCTAAGCAGCTGCTAAACTATAGCAGAAAAATAATTGTAGCACAGTCCACAGAAATCTACATCCACTCTAATTATGCCGATTTCTGTAATATTTGGTATGTTAATTATTATTATCATCTGATACCTCTAAGGAGTCAAGGACTCACCTAGGGAGGCCATACATTACCCATATCAGCTATCATATGCTCTCTTAAACTCATTCACACTAGATGCACTCACCATATCAACAGGCAAACTTTTCCACTCACTTCCTACTCTGTGAGAGAAAAATCTAGCTCTTATCTCTTTCTTAATGGTGCACATATTCTCTCCCCACCTTCCATATAATGAAAAATTTCATCAGATAATATCCTATAACACCCATTCAGAAGTTTATAGACCTCTGCAATATCACTCCTCTTTCTCCTGTTTACCAGGGTTTGCAGTCCACAGACTTTCAATCTGTCATCATAATTTGCATTCCATAATACTGATGTAATCTTTGTTTTTTGCACCCTTCCATAGTTTCTTTATCCTCTCTGAACCCAGGAGACAAGTCTGCATGCAGTTAGACCACACATGGATAAGTCCATGTGTGGTCTTATCAAGACCTTGTTAACAGTCAAAAAAAGACTTCCTTTCTTATCCTTACATGTCGGTATTTGTTTCAAAATCACAATTATCTTCTGAGTCGTATTTGCAACTTTTGCCATGTGACCTTTGAACTTCAAATTCCTATATCACTTCGAATTCCACCATTAATCATTATCATTTGTCCACTGTTCCAACTTATTTAAATCATTCTGTAAGTGCTAGATATCAGTAGTATTTCTAATTGTCCTTCATATCTTTGCATTATCAGAAAACAATCTGTCTGATCTTTTCCAATATCAGTAATGGGCATAGAATAGAATGAGCAACAATGGTCTGAGGACTGATCCCTAGGATAAATCACTGGTCACCTTGAATCTGGCAGATTCACACTTACCATACACCACTTTCTGATACCTGTTCATCAATCATCCACTTATCCAAGTCAAGACTTCATATTCCAGTTCCATATTTCCCTATTTATGCAACAGCCTTTCATGTGGTATTCTATTAAATGCCTTGGCAGAGTCCAGTAGTATATCCATTCCCTTTATCCATCTCAGTCATGACATTGTTATGAAATATGAGCAAATTGCTGAATGTGACTTTTAGTAAACCCCTGTAGAATATAGCTTCTCTCTCAATCCATTTCTGTATGCAAGTTCTTACCAACTTCTCTAAAAAAAAATCTCTTTACTGCCACTCCAGAGATACTGATAGTTCAGTATCTCTGGAGTGATCTGATCTATCATACATTCTTTCCATTCCTTTGGTGTCTTTCCTGAGCTGAAACTCAAATTATCCATGCATGTCAAAGATATAACCAATTTATCCCAACATTCCTTTGCATATGTGCTGATATTCCTTCTGTCTGTGTTGACAAATGCTTATCTAGGTTATACAATAGCTCTAAAAAAACCTCTCTCTCTTTATCCAAATAATTTTAGCACTGTGCACAGTGTTACATACATCTGGCTGATATATCTTAGCAAAGTGAGTACTCATTAACTGAGCAATCTCATCAGCTTCTGACACACGGGTGCCATCTGCATTCAGTAAAGTTATTCTTCCACATTCTTTTTCTTGCAGCATAACAATAAAATTTTTTTGGATTGACTGTAGCCTGCACAGCCAATTTCTTTTTGTACTCCAATTTATTCAATATTGTGTTGCTTATCCATTATCTGAACTTCCTTTTTTTTTGTGTTGCAAGTCATGCCAAGTAAATTGGCTTCTTAGAAACCTGCTTATGTTTGATAAGGCTGTTAATGCTATCTGCATTGCTGTAAATCATACGTGTTCTGGTTTGTTTGCCTCTTTTGTGGAGTGAAAACCTGAATCTGGGAAAAACTGCCATCCCTGTTTGAGACCAGCTAACTTTCCTTTACATGAAAAGCTTTCATAAAAGGTCTTCATGTCCTCGACAGGATTCAAACCCAGGTCTTTCCAACTGAAAGGAACCAATGATTGAGCTAGTTCTTATGTTGCTTCTCTGTACTCTAGAATTTTTGACAGCCTTTTCAGTGCTGCATTAAATGATAAACATGCTAGTGCATCTTCCTTTCTCACTCCGTTATATGATTGAAATGATCTAAAAAATCAGAATGGATCTTTATGGAGCACTAAGCATCTTCTATGGTCATTTTCACAAAGAAAACTAATTTTGTCAGAAATTTTAAATCTATCATAGCCGTGTAAAGTGCATTCCTATTATCTCTATCATAGAGATAATAGAGCATCTATTATCTCTATCATAGATGCTCTGAAAATCTAAAAATAAATTGAGTAATTATCTTAAACTTCTTTTTTTTTTTTTTTTCTCAAGGATATGTATGCCTAGTGCTTTTTATGAGATGGTATGCAATGGTAAAGCATACTGGCACCTTTATTAATAGTGACACGTGGCATACTGATGCGAAATCAGCTTAATTTTCAACTTTTCTTACTAGCAGTGGATGCTTACCGGCACCTATTCTTTTATAAAACAAGCATTGTTTATACTTAATAGTGAATGTTTGATCAATGATGGTGGTTTTTAAGGCCACATTGATATGGGACAATTTCTATTTTCAGCAAAGGAAAAGTCTCTGGTATATATATTAGAGAATAATTTGCAGTTATCTGCAAATTATTCATCAATTAATCTGCAGTTAGTTAATATACAAATCAGTTAATCTGCAGTTAGCAAGGTAATTAGAGCACATTAACTGATACCTTTTTTTTATATAGAAGGAAAGATTATTAGTTTTGGTTTAGATTGGATAATTTTCTGATCTCTAAGTATATGATGGAAGTACTTATGACAGAATCAGTCTTGGAAGATGTTTGATGAAATTTTTGATTTAGAAACATTATTAAAAATATATGATTACATTTTACTTTGAATTGGGCATTTTAAATCGGAAATGCACCTTTACATATGAAAATGTGGATTTCCTGAATTTTTCAGTTGAGTAATTTTTGATATTAAGCATATATTAAATCTAAAAGTCATATTTTTAGGTATAATGATTACTAAATAACTTAAGGAATTCACAACGTATAAGAGAATATAAATTAAATTAAACTTTAATATATATTTCCAATATTTCGGTAACGTCATACTGCCATCTTCATAGGAACTTAAGATAAAGAGACGTGCATGCAGGCACTAAAAACAGCAAATGAGGAAGAAGTGAGGAAGCTACTGATTTTCCTAAAGGCCTGATGCTTCTTCCCAGCAGGCTATATTAGGTATACTTGGCCATTGGGCTGAAGTTCTCCTGATGTAAGTCTCCCAAATTTGGGGCAGTCTCGCGCATCCAAATTTGTTGAGGTTTGGCATGTTTCTTAGGGCTGAGACTGATTCCATGAATAGTCTTTCAAATTTGAACTTGCTGCAGTGTATTATTGTTGCTTTCTTCCACCATATTCTATGGTGTGTATCCAGAGCATGGTCTGCAGCCCACAGTGGCTGTACTGGTGAAACTGGATTTGTCCTTGTGTTCTGAAATTCTGATATTCGCTGTCCTGCCTGTTTGGCCAAAGTAGGACAGCTTACAACTGCAAGGGACTTGGTATACGCCAGGTAGGTCTAGGAGAAGTGGTTGGTCATTAGTGGAGCAGATAAGGGATGCTAATTTTCTATATGGTCTGTAACAAGAGGTCAAGTCATGTTTTTTTAGGATTTTGGTAATTTTTTCTGAGGTGCCCCGGATGAAGGGAATGATGATGGATTTAGAGTAATCTTTGTTGTGAAGGTGGGGGGGGGGTTGTGGTTTACTGGTTTTAGTATTGTTTGGATTTTCTGGGGGGGGGGGTGGTAGCCACTGGCTGAGAAAGTGTTAAGGATGTATTTTAGTTCAGTGGTTAGGGCATTGTCATTTGAACAGATTAGTTTAGCCCTGTTGTATAGTATCTTAATAATTCCATGTTGTTGTGAGGGGGGTGGGGAATTGTTGGTGAATGTATCTACCTGTATGGGTGGGTTTTCTATAAACTGAGAAAACCAAGGGAGGCTATTGTTTTCCTCTTTTCCAGGGTGAACTTGATTCTGGGGCATTGGGTGTTTAAGTGTGTTAAGAAGGAGAGGAGAGTATCAGAGCCATGTGGCGACATAGCGAACACATCATCAACGTAGTGAAGCCATATGGTAGTTTTTTGTGGGGCAGAGTTTGAGGCTTTCTCTTCAAAAGTCTCCATAAAGAAGTTGGCCAAGGGTGGGGAAAGTGGTGACAACCCATGGCTGTCCCCCTCTATCTGTTTGTAGAATTTTCCCTGCCAAATGAAATAGCCTGAGTTCATTGTGAACTGAAATAGTGCTGAGATATCGGGAGGAAATTTAGCTTGGATTAGCTCTAAGGTTTCCTTGAGTGGAACATTTGTGAATAAGAAGGAGATGTAAAAGCTGACCATTATGTCAGTATGTTGGAGTGTAAGGTTTTCTGTGCTGGCTTTGAAGTGGGCTGAGTTTTTTTTTTGTGTGATGGTGTGTTGCCAGTATAGTGTGTGAGTGCTTTGGCTAAATGTTTAGCTAATTTGTATGTGGGGGGAATCAATGCCATCCACTATGGGACGTAATGGCATTTTTTGTTTATGTATTTTTGGGAGCCCATTTATACGGGGGGGGAGGGGGTCTAGAGTTAAACAGTTTTAGTTTGTTAGTAACTTCCACAGTCCAAGAAGTGACCTTCTTAAGGAGCCTATGGAGTTTTCTAATTTGCAAGTTGGTGGGGTGGTATTCAATAGGGAGGTGAGTAGCCCAATTTAATAATAAAGCCTTAAACTTACCTGTGTAGTCATTTTGGTTGAGTACCATGGTGGTGTTCTCCTTATCCGCTTTGGTGATTACTATTTCTTTGTTTTTCTTCATTTCCTGTAGAGCCTTATATTCACTATTGGATATGTTGGTTTTTGGTGGTCTTGCTTTGGTGAAAACACAGGCTACATCCAGTCTAATATTGTTAGCGATGTGGTTTGGAAGGTGGCAGATCTCGCTTAAGAAGGTCTCACTTCTTGGCCTGTGGAAGTTACTAACAAACCAAAACCGTTTAACTCTAGACCCCCCCCCTATATATATGGGCTTCCAAAAATACATTATTAAGACACTATACAACAGGGTTAAACTAATCTGTTCAAATGACAATGCCCTAACCACTGAACTAAATGACATCCTTGACACTTTCTTAGCCAATGGCTATCCCCCCCCCCAAAAAAAATTCAGAACAGTAAACCACAACCCCCTCTCCCCCCCCTTCATAACAAAGATTACTCTAAATCCATCACCATTCCCTACATCCGGGGCACCTCAGAAAAAATTACCAAAATCCAAAAAAAAAACATGACTTGACCTCTTGTTACAGACCATATAGAAAATTAGCATCCCTTATCTGCTCCACTAAAGACCAACCACTCCCCTAGACCTGGTGTATACCAGGTCCCTTGCAGCTGTAAGCTGTCCTACTTTGGCCAAACAGGCAGGACAGCCAATATCAGAATTTCAGAACACAAGGACTACATCCAGTTTCACTAGTACAGCCACTGTGGGCTGGCAGACCATGCTCTGGATACACGCCATAGAATACGGTGGAAGAAAGCCACAATAATACACCGCAGCAAGTTCAAATTTGAAAGACTACTCATGGAATCAGTCTCAGCCCTAAGAAACATTCCAAACCTCAACAAATTTGGATGCGTGAGACTGCCCCAAATTTGGGAGACGTACATCAGGAGAACTTCAGCCCAATGGCCAAGTATACCTAATATAGCCTGCTAGGAAGAAGCATCAGGCCTTGAGGAAAAACAGTAGCTTCTTTGCTTCTTCCTCATTTGCTGTTTTTAGTGCCTGCGTGCACATCTCTTTATCTTAAGTTCCCATGAAGATGGCAGTATGACGTTGCCGAAATATTGAAAATATATATTAAAGTTTAATTTAATTTATATTCTCTTATACGTTGTGAATTCCTTAAGTTATTTAGTAATCATGTATAACCAACCTATAAGCCTTTCTACAAGAATTTAGGTATAATATTATTGAAAATTATGATACCAGAAAAACCCATCTAATTTGTATGTATTTTATGATATCTTAAGTATCGTTCTTATTAATGCTATTAAAAATGTGCAGACCTGACATCATTGGAATTAGTGAAACTAATAGCTGAAAAATGGAGAAATTTGGATCCAGCATTAAAACAAGTAAGTATAAAACAAGTCAGTATTGTATTTTCATAGTTATATAAATGTCTGTAAAGTAGTCACTTGTATTTTTTTTTACTAACATAATTGAGTCAAATGCAAATTGGCTCAATTATGGCCAGTGGTGGACCAAGCTAATTTCGCACCACGGGATGCTCCTAAGTTTTTTTTTTATACTTAAGTTCTTTCTAATTGTAAGTATAAATATTTTTTAAAATTATTAATAATTCCATAACTTTAGTATTTCTACTTATCATACTACATAGAAAATAAACAAATAAAAATGATTACAAACAAAAATTATTGATTGTACACTGTAATTTTAATTTAATCAATTATAATTGAGATATTTTTTTCTTGATTTTAAATCTACGAAATCTTTTATTCTTTCACTAATATGTATTTTCTGAGCAAGAGCATTTTCAATAGATAACAAGGCTAAAGAATTTAATCTCTCACTCCCCATTGTCGATTGCAAATATATTTTGATAATTTTTAATTTGCTAAACCTTTCATCTGTTGCTACTGTTATAGGAATTGTCAGCGTTCTCAATGTGACCCACGTATTCAGAACTATATTCTGCGAATTGCTTATTTTAAAAATTGTAAAGTTTCTAACAGCGAATTGATGTTTTCCAGAAGTTAAACTGTTTAAAGATTTAATTTCCTCAATGAGTTTGTTCCCATCCATGTCACTACTATTTTCATCATTAAGAATTTAATGCAAATCCATACAATGGTTTCTTAATTTGTTTAAATCGACTATTTTATTTAGAGCGAAAACCCCAGTTTTATTCATAAGTTTTTATTTGCTGAAATCTTTCTTCAAAAGATGTTAATATTGTGTCTAAAATGATATTGAATATCATTATTCTGAACTTTGTTTTCTCATCAACAGCAACAATGGTGTCTTCAGTTTTGTAATTAATTAAATAAATAAATTAAATAATTTCTTTTTACAAACTATTCTTTGTTCTGCAAATATTGGCTCTGTTTCTAAAAGTTTTGTTAATTCTTCAGCTTGAGTCAAAGCATTTTCCAATCCTTGTACAGTATTGACTAATGTATTCTGTAAACGATTTTAATAAATTTTTAAATCCATATTTTTTGCTTGCATAGATTTGCTTACTATGTTTATCCGATGAAGTATGTCATACCATGTCACTAACATAACTAATGCCAGCCTTAGTTTTGGCACCTTGGGCAGGTGTCTGGTCAACCCGCCCCTTAATCCGGCACTGATTATGGTAAAAGGCTGCAACCCTTTACAGTTAAGAAGTTATCCAACAAATTATGAATTGATATCTAATACCTGTTTTTTTGTAAAGATAAGTAAAAGATAATTTCGTATTTTTGCAATAAGGTAAGTTTCTTTTTTATATAAACTAAAGGAAAATTACGTTGCATAATTCTGTCAAAAAAAAATAATATTTTTTATATCTTCAGATGTGATAATTTTTATAATAAATTTATCTTATGACTTCTCTCTCTCTCTCTCTCTCTCCTTTTCCTGTTGCCTTTACACAGTTATTTGAGGTAAACTTTTTGTGTTGGATTCATGTTATAGCTGATTTAGTTAATAATGCTCTTGTTCTTCACTTAATTTGATTGATTCATCAACTCAGGTGATTTACTTATGTAGTATTATGTTATATTTTTGCATTTCATGCTTTGAATATCATAAACTAATGAAATTGCACAATTTAATAGTTTACAATGAATTAATACATTGTATTCCATGTGTCACTTTCTTGAGAAAGAGAATTAGGTTTATATATCATCATTTTCTTGTTACGAGGGTGGTCTGAAAAGTTCTCTGCCTAACAATGAAAAACGAATTTATAATTTCAAAATTATTTTTATTTTTCAACATAATCTTTCTTACGACTAATACATTTATTCCAGCGATGCTCCAGTGTCATTATCCCATCCCTGTAGTGGTTCTCAGTAAGATCTGCAAAATACTACCCCTCTATAGCTGCAATCACCTCTTGATTCGAAGAAAAACACTGAAGAAGTGAGGAAGAGTTTTTAGTTTTGGGAAGAGATAGAAGTCAGAGGAAGCCAAATCTGGGGAATAGGGTGGATGTTCCAACAATTCATAGTGCAGATCTCTTAATTTTCCCCATTGCTAAAACACCTTTGTGAGCAGGTGCATTTTCCTGATGAAAGATGATTTTTTTCTTCTGCAAACCAGGTCTTTTCTCACGAATTTTTTCGTTTAGTCTGGTTAAAAGATTGGAATAATATTCCCTGGTTATTGTTTTACCCTTTTCAAGATAATTAATAAACAAAATGCCTTTAGCATCCCAAAACACCGATGCCATGACCTTTTCTGCTGATGGAACTAACTTTGCCTTCTTTGGCACTGAACAATCGGATTCCGTCCACTGTTTAGACTACTGTTTTGGGATTCTGGCTTGTAATGGTGAATCCAAGTCTCATCTATAGTAATTAATCTATGCACAAAATCAGTTTTATTCTTGTTAAAACGCTTCAAGTACTGTTCAGAGATTTTCATGAGAGTGCATTTTTGATCTGCTGTGAGCAAGCGCGCACCCATCTTGTGCAAAACTTTCTCATTTGCAATTCTTCATGCGAAATATATCCTACATGTTCTTTTGAAATGCCTGTAGTCTCAGCAATTTCATGCACTTTGACTCACCGGTCGTCCAATACCATATCATTCACTTGATCAATGATTTCTGGTGATATTACACTTTTTGGACATTCTTCATGTGAATCATCTTCAAGGCTGGTACAGCCACGTTTAAACTCGGCAGCCCATTTCTTAATTGTCGAAAACGAAGGAGAAGAGTGCCCATAAATTTTTTTGTACTTCAAATGAATTTCTTTTGGCATTAAGCCTTCTTTTACAAAAAATTTTATAACTGCACGATACTCAATTTTATCCTTTTCAAGGGATACCGACAACACTTTTGCTTCAGACAGCTATATAAAACAAACTATTTGATAGAATGACTTGCAATTTCACATGGATGCTTATGACAGATGTACCAACTTAGAAAAAAAAATCTTGTCGATGGTGTTGCCATCTATGGTCGAGGCCGAAAACCTTTCAGACCACCTTTGTAGGTGGATAAACAAGATATACTTTACAAGGAACAGCATAGGTTTACAAATGGAAGGTTATATCAGAGCAATTTCCTCTGATACTGGTGGACTTTATTAAGGCATTTTATAGGATACCACATAAAAGGCTTTTGCATAAATTGAAAATATGTAATTGGAATATAAATTATTGGCTTCGATAATTTATATACCCATGTATCACTTTTTGATACAGATATCAAAAAGGGGTATATGGGTGATGTGAATCTGCTAGATTCAAGATGACCAGCAGTGTGTCCAAGGGATCAATCCTTAAACCACTGTACTTAATCTATATATTATTGATATTTGAAAAGGGCTAGCAGGAGATCTTCAGTTGTTTGCTGATTGTTCAAAGCTAGACAGCTAGACAAATTATTCAGAGATACTACTGATATACACTGTTTGGAAACAAATCAACGGTTACCACCATGGGCAAGTTGAATAGTGCCATGTAACGAGTCACGTGTTTGTAGCATGTATAAATTGGAAGAATATATGATGATCCCATGTAACTGTGTCCGAATGAAATGGTTGTGAGAAGGGCACAGATGGAGTTTCAAAGAGGCGTTCTATAGAATGCCATGCTGCATGCCTATCTGTTTGTCAAATTGTTGACAAATTTAGTCATCCGAGGTCAACAATCCATGATACTATATTGAGATGGAAGTGCACTAAGTCAACTACATGCTACCTGTAGTAGACGACCCACCAGACTCGCAGAACGTCACTGCAGGATGCTACGAAGATAACATGGGAAATCGCCACTCATCGGCCGACACGCTGAAGCGAAGTTACTGGTAAAGAATGAAACACGAATCTGCACAAAAACATTCAGAGCCGAGGCTCACAACATGGGTTTCCACGGTAGGACTGCAATATGGAAACCCCACATTATCCGACTCCCTATCTACTATTATAGTTAGAAAGTTCTATCTATTACTGAAGATATAGAACTTAAGTTTAGAGAGTATATTGCTAAAGTGACCAGGGTAGTTTACAGGATCACTTGGTTTTGGAATAACACACTAACAAGCAGAGTTAAGGAGTTATCATTCCTCTTTATAATGCCTTGATACGACCACATCTGGATTACTGTGCACAGGTCTGGTCAACTGGGTTTCTTGGAGATGAGGCAGTGGTGCAGACGATCCTGAGGTGAGTGACCAAGATGGTGAGAGGTGTCTGTGAAATGCTCCTTATGAGGTTAGATTGATAGTTTGTTGGTTGCAAAAGTTGAATAGGCAAAAAAAGGGGGGAAGGGGACAATAGAAACATTTAAATTAAAGGATTGCATTAAAAGATTAATGGAAAGGAAATATTTTGGCACTTGGCTAAAGGGGGAAGTACAAGAGGTCATGTCTGGAAGTTGGGTAAGAGTGTAGTTAGCAAGGGTGTTATTACTAGATTTTTCACTTGGAGAGTGGTGAATGAAATGAATGGAATTGGTTGCCTGAGCGAGTCATGACTACTTTGTCTGTTAATGGTTTCAATGAGAAGTACAATAGACATTGTGTCGATAGCTGGGGTCTCCCACGATGAGTTTTAGGACTCCATGAAGGTGCCCATGCAATAATAATGATAATGAGTGTGACTTATGATAGTAGGCGAGTAGTGCCACCTCAGAGTTGATAAACAAGAAAGAAATTTCACTGTCGACTTTGAGAATATATGGGGAAAAGTGAGGGGGAAATGGGAAAACGTAGTGAAAGCTGGGAAATAAAGGGCGTGAGAAATGGGTTTATTAAAATTGCCTTGGCAAATCCAATGCAACTATGTCACAACTTTGGACCTCCTGTCAATTATGATAATATACACTAAGACAAAACAACAAAATTCAAGAAAAGCATTTATTATTCATTGCGAAGAATGTCTTATATCAAATACCATGAACCTGAATATATAATACTCAATTTTATCCATTTCAAGGGATACAGACAACTGTATAAAACAAACTACTTGATAGAATGACTTGCAATTTCACATGGATACTTATGACAGATCTACCAACTTAGAAAAAAAAATCTCTTGCCGATAATGTTGCCATCTATGATTGAGGCCGAGAACTTTTCAGACCACCTTCGTACTGGTGTTCGTAGGGGGGGGGGGGGATGGCATCTAAGAATGGCATGCCTCTTGTTTTCTACACTGAATTGGATTCCTAGATGTTTATTGAAATAATTGAAGAATATATGTATCATGTCTGAGACTTGAGCCTCCATAGCTCAGTCAGTATAGACGAAACCCTTTGTTCAGAAAGACTGGGTTTGATTCCTATCAGTGATGTGAGTAACCTTTTATCTGGTCTCTTTCAATGAAAGGTGAGTTAGCTGGTCTCATATGGAGGTCGAGGGAGTTTTTCATTCTGAAACTTGAGTTTTTCGTCCCCCAGAACAGGAAAACCAGCCCTGTGAACACATGCTTCTACAGACTTAGGACACCTCCAGCAATAAGGAATAACCAACCTATTCTGTAGGATTTCGGTTCCGAATGCCCACACAGTAAAAAGTGTAGGTCTACACTGAGTGTAAATTAGGATAGGGCTGAAACTTATGGCCAAATAGATAATTGATTATATATTCTATGTTTTTCCATGAAGATGAGCAGCCTTCCGAGGGGATGGTGCAGAACATCAGTAGAGTGGAAGTGAAGGAGGCCATGAAGAGGATATCTATCTATCTATTCCCTTCTGCCATACGGCCGACCAGGGGGGGGGGGGGTAGCTATATGCTACCATACTAGGGAGATGATTATGAGCAAGGTGGTTTCCCGTTGCCTTCCTTGCTGTATTTATGACTGTAACCTGTGTGTTCACGGGGCCGGTTTACCTGCTTGCGGGATGAAAAACCCCAGATAAACTGGCGGGGAAAACCCTACTGTCCACACCCAAGACCGGCTAACTTGGCTATGGCTGAGGAAGATCCTTAAGCTCTTCACGTCGTGGACAGGAATCGAACCTAGGACACTCCTTCCCCAGGCATATGGTTGCGAAGCAGAAAGCCACTAGGCCACCCGCGCGGACTATGAAGAGGATGAAGAATGAAAAATTGGTGGGCCCAGACAGGATTCCAGTGGAGGCATGGGAGGCTCTGGGGGAAGAGGGAATTGACCTGCTGTGGGATCTGTTCATGAAAGTTTGCCAACAGGAAAATATACCTGAGGAATGGAGGAAAAGTACTCTTGTCCCTATCTACAAGGGTAAAGGGGATGTACAAGACTATAAGAATTACAGAGGAATAAAGGTGATGTCCCACACAATGAAAATCCTAGAAAGGGTTCTTGATGGAAGACTGAGGAAGGAGGTGGAGATTGCAAAGGAGCAATTTGGCTTCATGCCTGGTCGATCGGCCACAGATGCTATCTTTGGGGTACGACAGATGATGGAAAAGTTTTGAGAGAAGCAACGGGAGCTACATCTGGTATTTATTGATCTGGAGAAAGCGTATGATAGAGTGCCAAGGCAAGAAGTCTGGAGGTGTCTGAGGGAGAAGAAGGTACAGGAGAAATATGTCAAGTTGGTGCAGGAGATGTACAGAAATGTGAAGATAAGTGTTCGCACCTGCCTGGGAGTGACAGTTGGCTTGCATCAAGGGTCTGCATTAAGTCCGTTCCTGTTTAACATTGTAATAGAGGTGGTGATGGAGGAAGTGAGAGAAGATGCGCCTTGGACTACGTTGTATGCAGATGACATCGTGCTGTGTGCAGAATCAAGAGAAGAAGTGGCAGCCAAACTGGAAAGTTGGAGGAAAGTACTAGAAGAGAAAGGTATGAGACTGAGCAGAAGTAAGACCGAGTATATGTGTTGCAAAGTGGATGGCAGCCAGGAGACAGATCTGGAGCTGGAAGGAAATGTCATCAGGTAGGTCAGTGACTTTAGATACTTAGGTTCAATAATGAAAGAGGATGGTGAGGCTGAGAAGGAAGTGGGATGCAGGATGGAGGAACTGGAGAGAGAGAGAGATGGCTGGAGTGCTATGTGATAAGAGGATGCTGATCAATCTAAAAGGCAAAATTTACAGGACAGTAGTGAGATCAACTATGACATGCTTTGGAAATTGTGGCCCTGAGGAAAAATAACATCAGCAGGATGGAGGTAGCAGAGATGAGAATGCTTAGGTAGATGTGCGATGTGACCAGAAAGGATCATCTGAGAAATGACTATGTAAGGGAAAGGGTGAAAGTTACGAATTTAGGAGCAAAGATACAGGAAGCAAGGGTGAGATGGTTTGGTCATGTGATGAGGAGGGAGGAAGAGTATGTGGAAAGAAAGGTCATGCAGATGGATGTGCAGGGGAAGAGGAAGCAGGGACGGCCAAAGAAGAGATGAAGGGAGATGGTGGAGGAGGACTTGAGGATGAAGAACTTGGATGTGACTACGGCCCATGACAGGAAGTTGTGGAGGAGACTCACACAAACAGCAACTCTACTTAAGTGGGGAAAAGCTGCAGAAGAAGAAGAAGATTCTGTTTTTCCAAATGACACGCATTCAAATCTTTCTCAGCTATTTCACTAGCTAACACCTATGAATTAGATTCGTCATAAAAAAATAACAATGCTCTGCCTCCCCTTTTTTTTTTTTTTTTTTTTTTAAATCTGAACATAAACACGCAGATAGATACATCCACAAACAATCATCCTCCCCTTCTCTCTCCATACAGTAGTATGGCATTATCAAACAACTGGCTATAAACTTTTGTTTAGACTTAACAGCCTTAATTGCTGAAGTTTTCAGCCAACAGCTACATTCTGAACCAAATTAACAGAACACCAACCCCACCTTCTATGCATCTCAGATCTGTTACCTTTCCTTATACTGGGATATATCTAAATTGTCAGGATTCTAAAAAAAAAAATATGACCTTATCTTTGAAGCCTTAAAACAAGCAGCTAGTATCTCTTATTTATTCTCCTGAAGATTGCACTTACCTGTCAAGAATACACTGAAAAATACCCAGTCTCTGCTTTTTAAAAAAAACAAAAAATATTATATTAATTATCACAACTGCTAAGTCAGGCCTACAGATCATGCTCTCTGGATGATATTTCGAATCAGATTAAAAAAAAAATATCACTACATCATTGCAAACACTACTGTATTATTTGTCCACACATAACCCAGATATGCTATAGATTTTGCAGTGCAGCCTATATGTAGGGGTTAAGACATAATATATTAAAAAAGAAAAATACAAATGAGAGATTATTCCTGAAGTCTTCAGCTGCACTGAAAAATCATCCCAAATTTAATAAATGTAGATGTATGAAGCTCCATAAGATGTTGAGAACAGTAATAATAAGGCTTCTCCCTCAGCCATAAAAGGTGCCTACTTTAGAACCTCAGGAGTCAAGTCAGCACCACTTCATGCTGCTACTGTACGTTACAATCCTGTTGTACTTCGATAATGTGTGTGTCTGACTGAGATGAAATATTGGAATGTTAAACTGTTGTTCCAGAGTATATTATGTGGGGAGAGAAAACAAAACAAAACCAAAATAAGAAGCTTTTCTTTCTTTTTGAGATATTCATTGGGCTGTTTAAGAACACTTAAAAAGTGGGAAATGAAATGGGATTAAAGAGATGAGAAAATATGAAACTTTCTGTTGCTAGTGCTCTGAAATCAATTCCTTACTGTTCTCAAAGAATTTACTCAGTGCATATTGACCCATTAGGAAGCGTTTTTAATATACCTTTTTAAAAATAAAAAATGAGGCAATTCTTATAATCCCAGAGTTGTACAGGCTCATCGAGTATGATTTTACAGACATCCATGCCCGTTATGGGCACCAGGGTTTCTTCGTGATGGGGAGGAAGTGGAGAGGATCCAGAGACGAGTGACCAAGATGATAGAAGGTCTGTGGAATGAACCTTATGAGAATAGGTTGAAGATTTGTGAGGTGCAGAGATTGGACGATAGACGAAGGAGGGGTGATATGATTGAGACATTCAAATTACTGAAGGGTTTCTATAAGATTGATCCAGAAGATATTTTTGAAAATATGACTGGTGGTGGGAGGACTAGGGGCCATGCATGGAAGCTAGGCAAGAGCATGGTTGACAAGGGAGTTAGAGCTAGGTTTTTTACTTGGAGAGTGGTGAATGAGTGAAATAAGCTTCCAGAGCCTGTTGTGGGTGCTACGACCGTGAATGAGTTCAAGGCAAGGTATGATAGATACTGTGTCAATGTCGAATAGTTGTTCTTGACATGATGTTAGGGCCTCCCTTGATGATTCTGTCGACTCCTTGAAGTTGCCCGGAACAATAATAACAATAATAATAATAATGCTGTCTTACATCAGATTTCAACATGGTAAATAAGCAGTAAACAATCAACTGAAGTTTGAGGCAGATTTTTATACATCATTGCTATTCATATCATTAAAAATACATGATGGGTAAGTATGCAATGTTTTGTATCCTTTTAGCTTTGGTGATATCCTAAATTATATCAATTATCCTTTAATGTGAATGAATTGTTCAATTTTAAGGGATATGAAGAACTCTACAAACAAAAGGTAAAAGAATATGATAAAGAACAGCAGGAATATCTAAATATTTTGACTGAGGAACAGAAAGCAGCACTTCAGCAAACCAAAAAAGAACATAGAACCAAGATTCGTGAAAGACGTTTGCGACATGTTAGTTCTTTTTTAATTTCCTTCTTAAATTTATATTTTCTCTTTAGGAAACTTGAATGCTTTAAGAATCAGATCACTTTTAATTTGAATTATTTACAGCATATGTATCCAGCTATGCTTTCTTCCCACAGGATAAGTTAAACAGTAAAGTCTATATGTATAGTACTGGACACAAAAATGAGAACTGTTGCTGATACTCTATTTCATGAGGAAGATAGCTGGATATGTTAGCTTCTAAACCGTTGAGATTCTGTAATAATGCTAAAAAGTTGCAATTCTTAATACATAGAATTATACAAATTTATTAATCATAATGCTGATTTCAAAATTATTTGCTATAATATTATGTTTACTCTTTTTTAGTTTGCTTATAAGAAAAAAAAATTTTCTCTAAACATATTGATTGACCTTTTTATAGGAAGATATACTGTTATGAAATTAGATTCCGTTGGAGAATTCTCTTTTATATATAAAAGATTTATATCACCATCATCATCAAATTCCTGCCATGTACCCTCAAGGGGTGTACAGGATATAATAATATTCCATGAAAAATTTACATCATTACTAACTTCCTATCTCTACAATTTTCCTCCAAATCAGTCTGGTACTTCTCAACACTCCAACGTTATCAGATCTTATATTTCTATCGTCTAACGCACTTTGTACAGAATCAATCCACCTATATCTTGGTCTTCCTCTCGGTCGTTTTCCTGCCAACCTGGCAGAGAACACTTGTTTTGCTAATCTTTCCTCGCTCATTCTGTTTAAGTGACCATACCACTTTAGATTAGTTCTGCTAATGCATTCCTGGATGTTGACAATGTCAAGTTCTTTCCTAATATCCTCATTTTTAATATGATATTGCCATTGATGCCATCTGTTCATGCCTATAATCTTTCTCAGGACATATCTGTGGTCTCTAGTCTTTGGTCAAGTGTTTTACTTCTGACCCAGCTCTCAGATCCATAAGTTAAAATTGGTTTGAACACTGTCTTGTATACCTTGTATACAGCTAATTTAGTGTTCCGACTAATTTCTCTCTTATTCCATATGAATTTATTCAATTGACTTCCTACCATACCTGCTTTGTTGATTCTGTTGTCTATTTCCATATTTAATTTACCATCTTCACTAAAAATCGTGCCTAAGTAGCTGAAATGTTTTACTTGTTCCACAGGTTCTCTGTTCACAATGCATTTGACATTTTCAATGATTCTGCCTATTTTCATTGCCTTTGTCTTTTTATTGCTCACCTTCATACCATATCTATTACAACAGTTATTCAATTTAGTCAAGGAATCTTGCAGACGTGTAGCAGATTTATTTAGAAGTATAACATCGTCCGCATAAAGCAAAGAGCTGACATCAACATCTCCAATTTTGATATCATGTTTAATACCACTTTCCTTCATAATGTGATCCATATAGATAATGAATAACAGTGGGGATAATGTACATCCTTGTCTCACATCAGATTTAACATTAAACCATCTTCCTGTACTTCCTTCAATTCTAACTGCTGACTTACAACTCGAATAAAGAATAAGTATTGCTTGATATAATGCCCCATTGACACCATATAACTGTAGCGTATTGAATAGCTTCTCTCTTGGCACCTTGTCATATGCCTTTTCCAGATCAACAAAACTTAAATACAGATCTTTGTTATATTCCCATGCTTTCTCAACTATTTGTCGTAAAGTGAAGATCTGATCCTGATAGCCTCTATTTGGCCTGAATCCAGCTTGTTTTTTACCAAGCTTTTCTTCCACAATTCTTCTCAACTGTTTCTCAAGTATACTTGTATAAATCTTGCCAGGAACACTCAGTAGGGAAATACCTCTGTAATTCTCACATTCAGTTTTATTTCCCTTTTTATATGTGGGTACTATGAGAGCTCTACTCCATCTGGAATTCGTCCCTCTGTCGAGGCTTTCTGAACTATGCAGTGCAGCCACTGTTAGACTTTTATACCACTATAATTCAGCATTTCTGGTCAAATATCATCTACTACTGCTGCCTTTCCACATTTCAAGCCTTCCTTTGATGGATTTTTCTACTTCAAGTATAGTTATGTATTCCTGACTGCATGCCTAGTCAGTGTTTTTTATCACCGTGCTGTCATCACTGCTTGTTTCATTTAGCAGTTTTTCATAGTAATTACTCTATACTTCAAGGATATCTTTTCCTCCCATTTTCATGTCACCTTTATCATCTCTAACTCCTTTTACAGCACTCTTTCCTCCATTTCTGAGCTTCTTCAACAACCTCCACCTTCTTGATATTTATTTTCTATGTTCTTGCCAAAGTCCTCCCGTGACTTTTGTTTAGCTAGTTTTACACAGTGTTTAGCTTTCTTACATTTGTCTCTGTGTTCACTCATAGCACAAGCTGATTTATTTTGCCAGGAACTTTTGATATGCTTTCTTCTTTTCCTTCACTGCCTCTCTAACTTCCTGTGTCACCATGGAGTTCTGATTTTTCTATCCTTGCAGCACTCGAGGCTTGCCACTGAATCTCCAAGATTTGGTTGCTGTTCTCAAACTCTTTCATTTTTTCTTCAATAATCTTTGTGCATTCTAGTCTACAGTTCACATCTGTAAGCTGCTCAACTTTTATTCTCTTTAAAACTTTCTTACATTCTTACAATATGAAATTTAATTTTATCCTACTCAAGATTGAATAGTGATCATTTCCAATTTCAAAATACTCTGTACCCTGTGGTGTCCTGCACCAGGAAGAAAACATCACTATCAACAGTAACTTAGTCAATGAGACTTTTCTTATTCCTTGCCTCTTCAGTACATGTGAATTTGTGCACATTTTTATGTTGGAACATGGTGTTAGTAATAACCAGTCCATGTCCTGAGCAGAAATCCAACAGGTATTTCCTATTATTATTAGCTTTGCACTTTTCTCCAAATTTTTCCAAAATATTTTTGTATGTCTGACAATCATTTCCTACTCTGCTATTTACATCCCCAACACGGACAAACTTTTCCTTTTTCATTATGTCAGTTGCTTTTCTAAAGCATCAAAAAATTCCTCCCCTTCTACCTTAGTAGAACCTTCTGTGGGACCATAGGCACAAATAAGTCTCATTGTCCAGTTCCCCATTCTCATATTTGTCCACATCACTCTACTTGACACTGCCTGCCATTCAAGAAGATTAGCCTCATATTTAGTGTTGAATACTATGGCTACTCTTTCTTTTCCTTGATTGTCATTGCCTGAATATAACATTTTGTATTTATTTCTCAGATCTCACCAGTTTTTGTCTTTTTATGTTTCAGTCACCCCTGATATGTCGATCTGGTACTTATCTGATTCCTCATCTAGCTCCATTTCTTTGCCATTCAGGCTGCTTATGTTGATAGTACCAATCTTTAACTCTGGTAATGTTGAGTTGGGGGGTGGGGGGGTTCAGATTTGTTCCAGTAGCTGACTTTTTGCTGTTCGTCGAGGTTCTCTGGCAAAAACAATGGGGGCCTTGTTTAACTGGGCGACGCCCCAGCTGGCATGAAATTTAGTCATGTTGTACCATCAGTTTGTATTTTAGTTTAAGTCAATAAGAATACAATTTGGTCAGCTAAATCCCAAATTGGCAGCCCATTCTCGTTTGTTCAGTACCCATGTAGATACCCAACAGGATGCACCACGAGAAGGTGAGAATGGGACATTAGGTCAGAAGCCCTGGTCGGTTCTCTGCATTCCTTTAAAGGCTATGTGGAGGTCTCCTCTCAGTTATATAGCTTTGACCCTTAAGCACCCCCAAAAAAATGATTTATATTATATATCAGTCCAATACATGAAAGGTAGAACGTGTAAATATTACACACATTCTACCTTTGTGTAAATATTACACCATGTACAGAATGGTGCAAATGTTACATCATTACATCACTTTATGCTCTAAAATTGTTATTGTTACACAGACATCTTCTTGAAACCTTGAAGGGGCATTATACGTTGCCTACACTAACCATCATTTACATGATATCTTTCATACTTTCATAATTTATTTACTGACTAAGCACTTGTGACTGGCTCCATCGATTCACTATTCCTCAAGCAAAAAAAAATCTGTTCATCACAACATTGCCAAGCACACAACTTCTAGGGATTGATCCCTTGTTTTCTGTTGTCTTCTGTCATGTATTATTATTATTTTATTTTATTTATTTATTTTTTTTTTTGGCATTTAATTTATAAAACTTCTTTAGTAACTTATATCATATAACCTGTTTCTTGCCTATCTTTCAGACTTCGTAATAACCTACAAAAACTTCAATCTGCCTTCATAGGAAGCACTAAACAGGCCAATCACTATTTTAGTTACTTGCCTCTGGATGAACACCACCACTTCCTCATCTCCAAGAAGCCTCAAGCAAATTTGTTCATAGTAGTCCAAATGTGGTCATATCAAAGCCTTATAAAGAGGGATAATAAATTCTTTATCCCTTTGATGTTTTGCGATGACCATGTGATTCTTCTAGCTATTTGTTCACCTTTCTTGTCCACCCATTATCACTTCCAAATCCCTCACCTCATCTATTTCTTGATGAAGTGAACGATTTTCATCCATGTAACATATTGACAAAGTTCATAACTTTACATTTTGCCACATTGAGCTGGCAACCTTTATACTTTGTTCACACTGCAAATCTATCTAAATCATCCTGCAGGATCACTACATCACCTTTACTTATCATCTCCCTTCAGTTTAATGTCATCACCATATAATGGGATATTCTGCATTCAAATTATTTCTGATATCAGTACTGTACAAATTAAACAACACTGGGCCAAGTACAGAGTTCTGGGTCTTACCACTGATTACATTTCTTTCTTTTTGATTTCACTGTATTGTATTCTGTTTTCTAATGTTCTATCAGCCATTATCTGTTCACTACTTTCATGTCTGTCTTCACTTGCTCCAGTTTACTTAATAGGGTTCTGTGCAACATACTGTCAAATGTTTGCAACTCAACTAATACTTTGTTAGAGAAAGTGAGTAAATTAAGACAAGGCTGGCATCTTCATAAAGCTATGCTATTCTCCCATACTGTTATATCCTACCATTAATTAACTTTTCCAATACTGTAACCACCATTACCACCACTAGCTTTATCTTGGAGCCTCCTTTATGTAATTGGAACCATCTTGCCCAATCTCTATGCCCTTGAGATGTAAATTAAACAGCCTTGTTAGGGGCACTGCCATTTCTCTTGTACTTTTTCATTACATATAGGCCAATATTACATCTAGTCCAATGGCTGTATTCAGTTGGAGATTTCTTAAAATCCCCAACACCTTCAGTTCATCTATCTCTATTCTTATATCGTATAACTGATATGATAAGGACATCAGTTACTGTATTATCTTCAACTGTTTCTTCTGCTTCTGTTTAACCTCTACCATCTTTAAGTTGTCATTCCTTATTCATGTTTCCTCACTTCTATGAAAACATCTGTGATTTTCTTTGATCTTCTTGGCTTCTTTCCTCTCATAATCTGATTTTTTGCTTTTCACTCTTCCTGCATGTGCTCTGTACTGCTCATAAATTACTAAAGACATTTTTTTAAAATCTACATATCCTTCAACTACATTTTCTTTTTGGCATCATCCTGCTTGATGCACTACTCATCCATTTGACTATATAATTTGTCCTCCTGCTCCTAAGTATGCAGTCTGATAATGTTTTCCTCAAACACTGCTTGACCATTTTCCATGCTTTGCTAGCATATTTCCTGTATTATTCTTGTAACTGCTTGTGTCATGGCACTGCTCTTTAGTTTCCATGTGTATCGCTTCTTATCTAAAATTTTACATAATTAGTGTTATCCTACGTCAAGACTGTATAATCACTTCCCTCAGAGGCACGGTGTTTATGAACAAATCTTCTAATGTTATAATTAGAAACCTAAGTAAAGTTATTGCTTTTAAGTAATCTGTTTATTTGAAGTTGAAATTGCATTATTTTTGTTGTTTATGTGAAATGAGTGAGAGTGTATAATGTATTAACATTTTTTATGTGTCATTTCAGTTCTTTGTGTGCACTATACACTTGTCCTTAAATAGATTCTGTCTTATACAAAATAGACTCCCTAAAATATAAGCATTAAATTTAACACCGTATAATTTTGTTTCTGTTTATCATTTGTCATAAAGTGATATTTTATTCTTGATGTAAGTGAATTATCTTATTTAATTTTATTATTATTATTATTATTATTATTACGGTCACCTCCAAGGAGTCCTTAGACTCATAGAGGAGTTCTTAGACTCATAGCCCAACATCATGTCAAGAACAACTATTCAACATTCACACAGTATCTATCATACTTCACCTTGAACTCATTTACAGTCATGGCACCCACAACAGACTCTGGCAGCTTATTCCACTCAGTCGCCATTCTCCAAGTAAAAAACCTAGCTCTAACACCCTTGCTAACCACACTCTTACCAAGCTTCCATGGATGGCCCCTAGTCCTCCCACTACCAGTCCTATTCTCAAAAATATCTTCTGAATTAATCTTATAGAAACCATTCAGTAATTTGAATGTCTCAATCATATCACCCCTTTTCCACCTATCAACCAATTTCTGCAGCCCACAAATCTTCAACCTGTTCTCATAAGGTTCATTCCATAGTCCTGCTATCATCTTGGTCACTCGTCTCTGGATCCCCCTCCTCCCCATCAAGAAGAAACCCTGGCACCCATATCTGGGCACAGTAGTCTAGAGGGGGGGTCTTATCAAGGTTCGATACAGAGGAACAATAACCTGTTTGTCTCTGCTCGTTAAAGTGTGTTTCAGCAACCAAGTGATTTGATGAGCTGATTTTGCCACTTTTGCAATGTGTCCCCTAAACTTCAACTCCCTATCCACCAACACTCCCAAATCCCTGGCCTCGTCAATCTCCTGGAGTACAGTTTCACCAATGTGATATACTGCTGCTAATCTTTTCACCCCAAAATGCAAAACCTTACATTTTTCCGCATTAAATTGACATCCATTCTCCTTAGCCCAGTCCTACAAACTACCCAATCATCCTGCAAAATTTTGACTTCCTGAGCATTCACTATTGCTCTACCCACTTTGCATCATTCGCAAACAAATGAACAGTTCCTCTCAGATCCTTCCCTATATTGCTAAAGAACAAATTAAACAGTAGTGGTCCAAGAACAGAGCCCTGTGGCACACCACTAGTCACAGGCCGTCTTTTGGATTCTATTCCTGAATAGACCACTCTCTGATATCTCTCCATCAACCCCCCCCCCCATCTATCTCACCAACCCTATATCCATTCTCATATGCTGCAGTTTACTGATTAGAATTCCATGTGGTGTCCTATCAAAGGCTTTAGCAAGGTCCAGTAGTATCACTGTAAGCCTGTTACCCTTATCCAGTTCAGCTGTCACTGTGTTATAGAACGTGAGCAAATTACTGAGGCATGATCTACCTTTCACAAAACCATGCTGTTCCCCCCCCCCACCATACAGTATCCCATTTTCATCTATCCAATCTTGTATTTTCTTCTTGACTATTTTCTCCAAGACCTTGACAACAATTCCTGATATGCTGATCAGCCAGTAATTTTCAACAGCAGTCTTGGAACCTCCTTTATGCAGTGGAACTATTTTCCCCTCTTTCCACCCTCTCGGGACTAACCCAGACCGGAGACTCGAATTAAACGAAATGGTCAAGGGCACTGACAATTCTTTAGTCACTTCTGTACGACATGAGCTGGTATACCATCCAATCCTGCAGATGAATTGACATTGTGGTTTTGTAATAGACTATTCACCTCTCCTTCATTCACCACAATTCCTGTATAAGCTGTTGGTTCTTCCATTTCTGTAATGTCACCACCTGGATGATATACTCTTGTAAAGTGCTCGCTCAGTAATTCTACTATATCAACTGATTCGGTTACCTCCCTACCATCGGCATTCTTTAAAATCAATCTGTTGTATACATTTTTTCTTTTACTTGCAACATATCAAAAAAACTGTTTGGGATTCTCTTTAGCCTGCATGGCTAATGTTCTTTCATAATCCGCTTTTGCTTTTCTTACCACACTTGTTACCCTTCTGGCCTGGGCTTTATACCGTTCATGTGCCTGCAGGTCACCTTTCTTTTTAAATTCCCTCCACGGTTGTTCCTTTTTTTGCAGCTCAAACTTAATGGTGTTATTCATCCATTTGATCCCTACTTGATTTATTATTCGAACTCTAGGTATACAGTCAGCCATTGCCTCCTGCAAACACTTCTTAACTGCCTCCCATGCACTATCAACATCCAGCCCTTGCAGTTTTACATACCATGGCACTGAACCAATCAAACTCTCAAGCTTGTCATACTTACCACTTACCAGCCCGATAATTCCACATTTGATAATTCCCCTGTCTTAATTGTAAATTCCACACCTTTAGCCACCTCCCAAGTCAAGACCCTATGATTACTCTCACTAATTGGTGGCAACGTGGTCATATTCGTTACAGCCAAATTCTCAGATGCAATTACTAGGTCAAGCCTCTAGTATTTTCCATTACATGCTTTCGCAGATAGTTATCCTTTAATAACCGCATAAAATCCAATTCCTTCCTCCTGTGTGTCCTCTCCTCCTTCCAATCAGTGTTACCATAGTTGAAATCTCCTGTAATTATTACCCTCCTTCCACTCATTTCTTCTATTTGCTTATGCATACTATCTCCACCATCTATTCCATCACCTGGTCTATGGATTGCTTAATACTTCAAAAATTTTCAAGGATATCCGTGACCATTCAGTAAGGCTCTTGTGGTGATTTGATTGATGATCCTGTTTTAGAGCATAGAGATATATAACATTCTGACAGTTTGTTGTGTGTGTGTGTGTGTGTGTGTATTTGCTAAATTTCTTGTGTGCATGTGTTTAATACTTATTATTATTTATAGTCACTTCGAGAGCTCAATATGCCCACTTGTAACCACAATCCATTTGCCATATTTTTGAAGGATGAAATGCAGTTCAGAGGTGATAAAGCATTTTCTGTAAGTGGTATAAGTATTTATTAAGAGAAAGAGTTTATTTTTTTAACATATAATTTTATATAAATTCATAGTACTAGATGAAAATTTTGGTTTCCAGCATTATCATTTTCTGTTAATTACATTCAAGTAGCAATGGCCATCTCATTTAAGAGTTCATTATTCCTACTTTGATAACAATGTTTTTTTCCTATGATCTGTTACTTGTCAAATTTCCTTTATCAGCTCTTGTCTGCTCGGTTAGCCTAGTTTCTGTGCGCAGATTATCAGTTATGGAAGCTTATGTGGTAAATTGTGTAGGCCTGCGCGAAACCTTAACATAGATGATCAGCTCTTACATTTATCTTCTAACTACATGAAATATTTTTCTTTTGCTTTGAACATCATACTAATCTTTCTTCTTTTATTTTTCCTCATTTCTTTTTTAGAATTATGTCAGGCATCTTTGAAATAACCAGCATTTTTATACAGCTTTATTCTGCATACTGTCTGCTAGACCAAACTCATTCTTTAGGAAGCCTCCTAAAGCATTAAATTGGTTAAACTACTGAAAAGTCCTGGCCAAAGCCCCATAGGCACAAGAGTAAATGCATTTTACTGTTGTTGTTGATGGGATAAATGCAGCACAGAGTGCTGCATTTATCCCATCAACAACAACAGTTAAACAAGTTTTAAACAACAGTTAAACAAGTTAAACATTTATCCCATCAAAAACAGTTAAACAAGTTTAAATGTTCCAATATTTTGTCATCACAGGAATACAATATTAAAATTGTAATAACACACAATAATAAGCAGAAGAAATTAAACTATTTTCAGCCTAAAGTCCTATGCAGGTCACCTTTATGGGTTCTGTTGGCTAGCCTTAGCTGGTGTACAGGAGAACCAAGAATTACCATATATGTCTGTATAAGACTCCCAAATACTACAGAAAACCCCTCGAAATCATGGGTCATCTTATATGGCGAGTATAAAAAGGGAAGCTTAATTTCTTGGATGAACATTTAGGTATTTACGATACATCGTTATATAAGAAAATAGGCAGTGTTTATAAACAAATCAGATTAATTTTTTGTTACATAAATTTATTTAAAATATTACAATAGATGTAAGTCTTAAAAAACAAATAATAATTATTAACCTCAAATTTTCATGTTAATTTTTTTCATCATCTGTTGAAAATAGTTCTTCAGATTCATTGTTTTTAAACGATCGTCATATGGATCCCAGTTCTAATCCAGTGAATTGATTTCGTTTTCGTCATACGGAAGATGATCTGTTGTGGGACACTGATGACGATGAAAACAAAATCAATTCACCGGATTCGAACTGGGATCCATATGACGATCGTTTAAACAATGAATCTGAAGAACTATTTTCAACAGATGATAAAGAAAATTAACATGAAAATTGAGGTTAATAATTATTATTTGTTTTTTAAGACTTACATCTATTGTAATATTTTAAATAAATTTATGTAACAAAAAATTAATCTGATTTGTTTATAAACACTGCCTATTTTCTTATATAATGATGTATCGTAAATACCTAAGATTAGAGATACCACACTTTTTAAATGATTTTATTACAGTCTCTGCTTTTACTTTATTCCATGCTCTGATCACAAAATTGCACAACATATCAAGTGATGCAGCGTGCATAGATCCACCAATTATAAATGATTTTTCACTAGTCAACATCCAATTATTCCACTCTTCTCGTATGTGATCTTTAAATGGTTTAAAGTCTGCTTGAACAAACATCACTAGATGTTTGTTCAAGCAGGCATCTAGTGATTATAGAAGTTAAACCATCTGGTATAACAGCAATTTTTGTGTTATTTTTTTCTAGAAGACTTTTAGTATTCTCAGTTAAATGACTATGAAACATATCCCATACTAATAATCTGCATTTCTTCGTTATGCCGCCTGGTTGCGTGTTCCACACATTATTTATCCATAATTTCACACTATTTTCATCCATCCATCCTTTTTCGTGAAAATGTACAAAAAAAAACATCTGAAGGAAATTTTATCTTAGGTTTAGTTTTACGTTTGAAGATGATCATTGGTTTTTACTTGGTTCCATCAGCCAAACATGACAACACAACCATAAACCTTGTTTTTCATGACCTGTACTTCGAACTAACACACTTACTACCTTTAGATGCCACTGTTTTTGCTTATCATATCAAAGCTCATAAAGAGTTTCATCCCTATTTCCAATATTTGACAATAGAAATTTATGCTCTTTTCTCAGCTGAATAATAAATTTATGGAAACTGGTAAGTTTGTGGTCAAGATTTGCTGGTAGTTTATGAGCAATTTTCGTTTTTTGTCGTATTACCAGATTTTGTCTGTTCATAAAATGATTACACCATCCTGAAGTAGCTTGAAATTCTATACTTTCATCTGGATTCAGTCTTGACCATTTTAGTGCATATGTTCTAATCATATTTCTTGTAACAAGATAACCATTCTGCCTTTGTTCATATACCCATTCTGCAATGTGATTTTTCAGTTGCAGCCATCCGGTGATCCCCGTTCTCATCGCACATTTTTTCTTTGGCAATTTTTTTAAAATATCTTCTTTCTTCCTCCATTCTCTTACCATCTTCTCAGTTATGTCAAACTTTCTTGCAGCAGCACAGTTATTAGTTTGCTTTACTATTTCAATTACCCTTATTTTAAATCACACTTCATACTTTCTTTGTTTTGTTGCTGGTTCCATGATTTTAAATGATAACAATTTTAATAATCCTAAAATTTAAAAAAAATTCAAAATGAATAAATAATTAAAATTGGGGCTAATCACTTTTAATTAGGGTAATTCGCGTAAATGCTAAATCTATGCTATGCAAAAAAAAATGGATATGCATAGATATAAAAAAAAATAATAATAATAATAAATCCCTTGTCACCCATAACTATATGTTGAGAAGGGAGGAGGAGAGAGAAACTGGTAAGCCATGATCTTGAAACCAGACATGCAGTAGACCACTTCAGGCTTACAATAAGCAAGGTGGGAGTGGTGTGTCACTGGATGATGAATGATGGTCATCTGCCATCTAGAAGTGTGGTTAGCATTTCCTCCAGCTAGGGACAATATATGCAGTAGATATTCTTTGTGAGATTTGCCCAAATCCTGGACAAAGCTTTATGGAAGCAGGCCACATTGCAAAAATGATGTAGTTGGTTTGGCTGTATGAGGCTATATATTGTGAATCATCAGTCCTTTAGTAGTCTCAGTGTCATTTCCTTACTTGTTAATATTGTAGTGTAGCTGTAAAGTCTATGAAAATTTTTTTTTCATAATTCTTTGAGACACATGTAGAAATTTTGTGCATGTTTTATATACAACTTATTAATATGTGGATTGGTATAGTTGTAGAAAGTTTCTATATATAGAGAGGCTGGTGACTTCATGTTAAATTATCAGCCTCTATATACAAGTAGCTTAGTTGTGAAAATATCCCATATGCAAACTTTGTTTGCACTTGGATAAATGATTAACTAAGAATATAATTTCTTAGTAAGCATAATTTAATGGACTGGTATTTCTTTGTTATTTTATATAAATTTATTTAATCTCTCTCTCTCTCTAGCATAACAGTGTTATATTTTTTTTTTCTTTTACCCCTTCCTAATTTAATATAAAATATTAACATTAAAATATACCATTGATGATATAGCATATTAAAATGGATATGAAATGTTATATTTACACATGAAATAAGCATGCTGTGTCATGCTTACTTATTTCATATGCACTTTCTAGTTTTGTTTGCTATACAGTTGCCTCTCATTAAGGACTAAAGGAATAGTAAAATGGAAGTGTGTTATAGTGGGATGAACTTTGCTGTACTGAATGAGTTCGATTTAGTTATATTGTATATTTTCTGTAGTGTTTAAATTTGTTTGCTACTATCTCAAAAGAAGTCAGTACAGTAAATTATTATTTTTGCTTGTATGCTTAGGAATACATGAAAATCATAGGCAAAAAATGGAGAGAACTACCAGAAAACCAAAAAGAAGTAAGTAATTTCTAAAGACTGCTGTTATACTGTAGTATCACTGAATATTATGAAAACAATTCTAACCTCATTTGCAGGGCTTGATAAATTATGCAAAATCCCACTTACTGTTGCAAAAAAAATTACTAGTTGCTGAAGAACTTTTTTTTTTTTTTTAAATAAAATGCATCAGTAATTCAGTAGGAATTCTATGAACTGATCATTTGTGTTTTTCAAAGTTAAAAAATATTTTGTTTAGGAAGTTATTTTTTTATTTAATAAAAAATATTCTATTTTGTTCAGTCTGTAACTACCAGTCAGCTGGCAAAATCTACTCACTACATACAAGTGGATAAGCATATTTTTCAGACCCTGCTCATTTGTGAATATACTGAATTTTATTAATGACTTAGAAAGCAGAGTTTGCAGATATACATTAGTATTCTTATATTTGAACAGACTAATAACTATTAATAATAATATTTTTATACTTTGTGAATTATCTGATACTTTGTTTTGCAAATGGCATTAATTGTCATTAAAGAGGAAAATTCTATATTTTTCTACAATTTTTTTTTTTTTTGCTGGTTTATTTTAATAATATTCTTGACTTGAATTACTATTATAGAACATTGCTGTGAATTATTTTTCTCTCTCTTTTTTTTTTTTTTTTTTCTGTAATGGTTATATAATCTGAAACCCACTCCAGACCTGCTTCTTTCAAGCCAGTCAAATTCATATACTACCTAACGACATCCTTGCTCACAGTGGAATTCAAATCCACAGCTTTTGGTTGGGGAGTGGGCTGAAAAGTTCTAATAAACACTTAGAACAAACCTTATATTAAAGCAACTGATATAACCGCAAGAAAGAACATAACTTAAAACTCTTTACCTACCCCCCCATGTTTCATCAAATTGTAATAATTTGTACTTTTTCTTTTAGGATATATAAAAAAGACATGCCAGAGGTTTTGAAGACACAGAGGTGCATGCCATAATGAAATATGGCATGCACCTCTGTGAACATGGGAAAGACTTTTCTCTGAGGATTGCAATTGATGCAGAAGCATTGTAACAGGTGTATAACACTTCTTGCGGAATATGTAGAATAATGTGCAAGTTACATTTTTCGTGCTGCAAGAAAAGTCCGCAACCGATATTCACCAAACTTTGTCTGAGACTTCAAGGGACTGCCCCAACATATCCAACAGATGCCCCCAGGTCAGGAATACCTTCCACAGTAATCACCCCTGAAAACATTGATGCAGGGATCTTTGATGATAGATGAATACCAGCCAAAAACATTGCAAAGACTCTGGGGATATCCAGGAAATGAATTGGTGTCATTATCCCCGAACATCCAGACATTGAGAAGCTCTCAATAAAGTGGGTCCCCCAAACATTTGAATGCCGCTCGAAAGAGAGAACGTTTGCTGCCATCTTGAGGTATTTTGGATTATTTTGAGAAATCAGGTGCAAATTTTTTGGCTTGTGTTGTGACTGTTGATGAAACATCACTGTTTCATCACTATGACCATAGACCAAACAATAGTCAGTGGAGTGGAGACACAAAGGTTCTCCATAGCCAAAGAAGTTTCAAAACCAAAGATCAGCAGGGAAGGTTCTTGCCATTGTCTTTTTGGATATGGATGCTGTAATCCTTATTAAGTACCTCAAAAACAACAGTTCTGAAGGTACTGAAGGAAAAACGCTGTGGGAAACTGAACAGAGGCACGTTGCTTTTGCAGGACAATGCACCTGCTCAGGAAACCCAACAGACAATACACAACTTGGGCTTTCAGTGTCTGCCTCACCCATCCTATTCACCAGATCTAGTCCCATCTAACTATTTCCTATTCCCAAATTTAAAGAAACACTTGAAAGGAACAAAATTTATCACAGATGAAGTCACATCTGCAGCTTGAGCATTGGTTTGTGCAACAAGGGAAAGACTTTTCTCTGAGGATTGCAATTGATGCAGAAGCGTTGTAACAGGTGTATAACACTTCTTGCAGAATATGTAGAATAATGTGTAAGTTACATTTTTCTACCTCAATTCCTTCATGGTGATTATCACAACTTTTCAGCACACCTAAAGATGTAGTTTGGACAATTGAGGTGAGTCAGCAACAACACCGGAGGCACTGTTAAGAATAACAACTCTGGTTTTTGTGGATGGTGGTTCATGACATTTATATTGCTGTTTTAGTCCACAGATGTTGTTAAAGTAGATATGGAAATTTTTTGCAAGTGTTACTGAGTATTTTGTCAGAAGTTGTGATTTTGGTTTGGTTTTTATTACTTTTTTTTTGGTTGGATTTTTGTCTTTTTATTGCTTTTTTTAATTATTTTTTATGCAAGGTGTTTTCATCTGCAACAAAACTGTATTTGATTAAGTTATCTTTTAAGATAACAGAAAAATTGGATTTTAATTGTTCAGAAATTTGATACAACTATTAACCTACTAGTTTTGCCACATTAACTGGTGGCTTCTTCTGGGTTAGATAAATATACATATAACAGTTTAAAACAAACTGAGCTTGGGTTACGAATCAATACATAACCGAAAGATGAAAAAATAACAAATTCATAGGAACCGTTACACAAATGCGTGGAGTGTCGATGCTAGCACTTGGTCAGTCATTGTTAAGCAGGTGTAACCTCTAATTGGCTGTAAAGTTAAACTCTGATGTGTTCAGAGATCTTATGAGTGATTTCCAGATATCACAAAGGATCATCCCTTCGTTTCTATGGTGCTCGAAAATAACATTCATCATAAGTTATCTTTAATTTTTGGCTAAGAATTAAGTAAAGAGTAGAGGTACATGTGGAAGTGATGAGACTTGTGAACATACTACCACCTGGGAGAGAATCCATTCTCATCTATGCATAATGGCCTTGACTGTTCCCCCTGAAATTGGGAGAAATGGTCTACTTCACTAAGATTTGGAGACTAAATAGCAACATAAATGACATGCACCATGCATGGATGAGACTAGGTGGTATGTTCATGAGTCTTGACATGATCCAGCAGAGTAAGTAGCATAAGTTTCATTCACCAGCTGCTTAGGAAGCCCCTCCCCTCCACCACACACACCATTCATTACTCTCAAATTCAGTCCTGTACCTAGCAGTTGGCCTGCAGAACTGCTTTACTGCTATATCTTCATATTCGTGGGTGGGGGAAGGTTTCCTGCAGTGTACTTGCCATTGAAGAGTATATCAAAATAACATTCATTATGTTCATGAGTCTTGACATGATCCAGCAGAGTAAGTAGCATAAGTTTCATTCACCAGCTGCTTAGGAAGCCCCTCCCCTCCACCACACACACACCATTCATTACTCTAAAATTCAGTCCTGTACCTAGCAGTTGGCCTGCAGAACTGCTTTACTGCTATATCTTCATATTCGTGGGTGGGGGAAGGTTTCCTGCAGTGTACTTGCCATTGAAGAGTAAATCAAAATACACTGTCACTCATAACTATATTTTGAGATGGGAGGGAGAAGTGGACAGAAACAGGTAAGACATGATCTTGAGACTCAGATATCCAGCATTTCTGTTATATGTAGCATGTACCACCATCAATATGTGGCTTCACAGACTTCAGGTGTGCATGAAGGCAAAAGGGGGATATTTCAAACATTGAGTGCTGCTATATGCACATTATATTGGTACATTCACATTATGACAAACTTATCCTGTTAACTATAAATAGGAAAGATAGTAAATAAAAGAGAACAGTAAATTCTGATTAGAAATAAATGTACATTTCTTTAAAACAAATCGGTTTTATTTTGTGTTTGGATTGCATTAGTATGGCCATCAAAACAGGATTTTAAAATGAAGTTAATAGAATATTTTTACATATTTTAACTACTAAAATTCCTGTAGAATACTCAGATATATATCATAATTTAAATAAATCTTTTAATATTTTCTCACTTCTAATTTAATATAGAAACTGCTTATATGTTGGTATTCTGGTAACTATCATTTTTGAGAATGATGCAACAATCGTTAGATGTAAAAGTAATATAAAGGAAATTTTCGTTTTTTTTTTTTTTTTATTTAAAAAATTTTTTTTTTTTTATAAAGACAGTATAGTAGGTTAAGAAAAGCTTTTGTGATAACAAAAGTTAGTCAAAAGCCATATCTTTACAAATACAGATTCCTTAATTTTTTCTACTTAATTTCATAAATGGAGTGCTATTCCAGGTCTCATTATATCTCATGGCTTTAGTTATTGAGTTGGATCCATTTTTGGCTTGGCTGACTAGGTGGTGGTAACGAAGGTGCCAGCCAAAAAAAAAAAAAAAGATGGCATGTCTCCCTAACAGAAGTAGCCCTTCTTATGAGTTAGATTGAGTACCAATATACCCAACCTTGAGTAACGTGGGCATAATTATTAAGTTATTAATAATTATGCCCATGTTACTCAAGGACAGGCAGTGTTAATCTAATGCTTATTCCTTTGATTATGAAGTTAGTTTTTTTTTTTAGCTTTTAACCTATACAGATTAACAGTGTACATTAATTAATATATTGCTATATTTCTATATATAATAAATTAATATGATACTGTGAACATTATGCAGTAAGCAGGATTGTCATTAGGGTATAATCTGCCTGCAAGCACTGTTTTGTCATCCCTTAATTAGATATGTAAAATTAAAAAGAAAGAAAAATGGTGTTTTTATGGTTAAGATACAGTTTTTTTGGTTTTTGCTGCTTCTATACATTGCCTTAGTGGGTTATGACTGTCCAGGCAGTAAGACCCACCAGTGATTACATGAGAGAAGAATCGATGCTATAATGTTTTCAGTTGTATGTCATCATCAAATTCCTGACATGTACCCTCAAGGGTTGTACAGGATATGATAGTACTATATGAAAAATTTACATCATTACTAACTAGGGTCAAAGCTGTATAACTGAGAGGAGACCTCCACATAGCCTTTAAAGGAATGCGGAGAACCGACCAGGGCTTCTGACCTAATGTCCAATCCTCACCTTCTTGTGGTGCACCCTGTTGGGTATCTACGTGGATACTGAACGAACGAGTATGGGCTGGCAATTTGGGATTTAGCCGACCAAATTGTATTCTTATTGGCTTAAACCAATATAGAAAATGATGGTACAGCATGCCAAAATTTCATGCCGGCTGGGGTGTCGCCCGGTTAAACAAGGCCCCCGTTTTTTTCGTCAGGGAAACAGGGTGAACAGCGAAAAGTCAGCTACTGGAACAAATCTGAAAGCACACCCCAACTCAACATCACCAGAGTTAAAGATCGGTACTATCAACATAAGAAGCCTGAATGGCAAAGAAATGTAGCTAGCTGAAGAATTAGATAAGTACCAGATCGACATAATAGGGGGGTGACTGAAACAAAAAAGACAAAAACTGGTGAGATCTTTCTGAGCAATAAATACAAAATGTTATACTCAGGAAATGACAATCAAGGAAAAGGAGTAGCCATAGTATTCAACACTAAATACAAGGCTAATCTTCTTGAATGGCATGCAGTCTCAAGTAGAGTGATGTGGGCAAATATGAGAATGGGGGACAATGAGACTTATTTGTGCCTATAGTTTCACAGAAGGTTCTACTAAGTTAGAAGTGGAGGAATTTTTTGATGCCTCAGAAAAAGAAACTGACACAATGAAAAAGGAAAAGTTGGTCCTTGTTGGGGATCTAAATAGCAGAGTAGGAAATGATTGTCAGACATACAAAAATATTTTGGGAAAATTTGGAGAAAAGAGCAAAGCTAATAATAATGGCAAATACCTGTTGGATTTCTACTCAGGACATGGACTGGTTATTATTAACACCATGTTCCAACATAAAAATGTGCACAAATTCACATGGAGAAAAGAGGCATGGAATAAGAAAAGTCTCATTGACTATGTTATTGTTGATAGTGATGTTTTCTCCCTGGTGCAGGACACCAGAGTGTACAGAGGCAATTGCTTCCAATTTGAAATTGGAAGCAATTTTATCCTTGAGGAGGATAAGATTAAATTTCATATTGAAAAGAATAATATGTAAGAAAGTTTTAAAGCGAATAAAAGTTGAGCAGCTCTCAGATGTGAACTGTAGACCAAAATACACAAAGTTTATTGGAAAAATGAAAGAGTTTTAGAACAGGAATCAAACCTTGGAGATTCAGTGGCAAGCCTTGAAGAAAGCCCTGATTGATTCAGCTAGAGAGGCATGTGGTGAAGTTGTCTGCAAGGATAGAAAAATTAGAACTCCATGGTGGACACAGGAAGTTAAAGAGGCAGTGAAGGAAAAGAAGAAAGCATATCAAAAGTTCCTGGCAAATAAGTCAGCTTGTGCTCTTAGAGAATACAGAGACAAATGTAAGAAAGCTAAACACTGTGTAAAACTAGCTAAACAAAAGTCATGGGAGGACTTTGGCAAGAATATAGAAAATAAATATCAAGAAGGTGGCAAAATATTCTGGGGGGGTTGTTGAAGAAACTTAGGAATGGAGGAAAGAGTGCTGTAAAAGGAGTTAGAGATGATAAAGGTGACATGAAAACAGGAGAAAAAGATATCCTTGAAGTATGGAGTAATTACTTCGAAAAATTGCTAAATGAAACAAGCAGTGATCGCACAGTGATAAAAAAAACACTCAATAGGCAAACAGTCAGGAATACATATCCATACTTGATGTAGAAAAATCCATCAAAGGAAGGCTTGAAATGTGGAAAGGCAGCAGGAGTAGATGATATTCGACCAGAAATGCTGAAGTATGGTGGTATAAAAGTCTTACAGTGGCTGCACTGCATAGTTCAGAAAGCCGGACAGAGGGATGAATTGCCGATGATTGGAGTGGAGCTCTAATAGGACCCATATATAAAAAAGGGAAATAAAACTGAATGTGAGAATTACAGAGGTATTTCCCTACTGAGTGTTCCTGGCAAGATCTATGCAAGTATACTTGAGAAACGGTTGAGAAGAATTGTGGAAGAAAAGCTTGGTGAAGAACAAGCTGGATTCAGGCCAAATAGAGGCTGTCAGGATCAGATCTTCACTTTACGACAAATAGTTGAGAAAGCATGGGAATATAACAAAGATCTGTATTTAAGTTTTGTTGATCTGGAAACGGCATATGACAAGGTGCCAAGAGAGAAGCTATTCAATACGCTACATTTATATGGTGTCAATGGGGCATTATATCAAGCAATACTTATTCTTTATTTGAGTTGTAAGTCAGTTGTTAGAATTGAAGGAAGTACAGGAAGATGGTTTAATATTAAATGTGGTGTGAGACAAGGATGTACATTATCCCCTCTGTTATTCATTATCTATATGGATCACATTATGAAGGAAAGTGGTATTACACATGATATCAGAATTGGAGATGTCAATGTCAGCTCTTTGCTTTATGCGGACAATGTTATACTTCAAAATAAATCTGCTACAAGTTTGCAAGATTCCCTGACTAAATTGAATAACTGTTGTAATAGATATGGTATGAAGGTCAGCATTAAAAAGACAAAGACAACGAAAATAGGTAGAATTGTTTAAAATGTTAACTGTGTTTTGAACGGAAAACCGGTGGAACAAGTAAAACATTTCAGCTACTTAGGCAGGATTTTTAGTGAAGATGGTAAATTAAATATGGAAATAGACAACAGAATCAACAAAGCTGTTATGGTAGGAAGTCAATTGAATAAATGCATGTGGAATAAGAGAGAAATTAGTCGGAACACTTTGTTAACTGTATACAAGACAGTGTTCAAACTAGTTTTAACTTATGGATCTGAGAGCTTGGTCAGAAGTAAAACACTTGACCAAAGACTAGAGATCGCAGATATGAGAGTCCTGAGAAAGATTAGAGTCATAAATAGATGGCATCAATGGCAGTATCATATTAAAAACGAGGATATTAGCAAAGAACTTGATGTTGTCAGCATCCAGGAATGTGTTAGCAGAACTAATCTCAGGTGGTATGGTCACTTAAACAGAATGGGCGAGGAAAGATTAGCAAAACAAGTGTTCTCTGCTAGGTTGGCAGAAAAATACACCCAGAGGAAGACCAAGATATAGGTGGATTGATATGGTAAAAAGTTCCTTAGACGATAGAAAAAGAAGATCTGATAATGTTGGAGTCCTGACAAGTAACAGACTGATTTGGAAGAAAATTGTGGATAGGAAGTTAGTAATGATGTAAATTTTTCATGTAGTACTATCATATCCTGTACACATCTTTGAGGATACATTTCAGTAATTTAATGATGATGACAAACTTCCTATCTACAATTTTCCTCCAAATCAATCTGTTACCTGTCAAGACTAAAACATTATCAGATCTTATATTTCTATTTTCTAAGTCACTTTTTACCATATCAATCCACCTATATCTTGGTCTTCCTCTGGGTCTTTTTCCTGCCAACCTGACAGAGAACACTTGTTTTGCTAATCTCTTCCTCTTCCATTCTGTTATATGTGCTGCTATTTAGCAACAGGCCATATTCCCATAATAAACTGTTCAAATGAAATCTCATGTACCAAAAGGAATTTTTTTCCTTTTTTTTAAATATGTATCAGGTCATCCCAAAAGTAATGTCACTTGTTCAAATGTGTCTCATCTTGTCTAAATATGAATTTTTTAAAGCTTTATAAGTACTAGGCTGAGACGGCCTCATTCTAAGGAATTCCATCTTGCAAGACAATCATACATAAGTTATTGTTTAAATAACCCTTTATTACTATGAAGGTCACTGAAGACGCATCATGCGTTATGAGTTCAAAAAAGGCAAATGCTGTTAACACTGTAAAAAGTATGCAAGAAGTGTAGTATGGCAATAATGTTTTGAAGGTGCAAAACTGCCAGCAGTGGTTCTAAAAATTTCAACAAGGGGACTTTAGCTTGAAAGACTCCCCTTGCTCTGGGCTCCATGTCTCTTTCAAAATAATATGCTGGAAACTGCTATTGCAAGAAATGCCATACAAATGTTGATGATTTAGCAAAAATCTTAATTCATCATCATCGACCATCAATCACCATTTGCAAGAACTTGGAATACTGTCTAAACTCAGCAAGCAGGTTTCTCACAAATTGACGAATAACAATCGAAAGCGTGTCAACATCTACACTGCTCTTCATTCTCGAGAGGTGTTCGATCTCCGGTTTTGAGTTGTGTAGTCACCAGTGATGAAAAGTGGATACTTGACAAGAGTGTTAAGTGCTGAAGGCATTGGGTTCATTCAGGGGAACAAGCTAAACCTCAGCCAAAACAAGATCTTCACCATCAGAAAGTTTTGTAAAGTGTTTGGTAGGATATGGTTGTTATTATACACTTTGAACTCTTGCCACAAAACCAAACAATTGCAGCTAAAGGACGTCATGTGGTTATTAAATAATGAGACTGGTTCCAAAAATGCAGTTTATTATTACCATTGTATAACTTAATTGTTATCCCCTTCAACATACTCCCCTCCTCTATCTATACACCATTGCATACGAATTTTCCATTGTTGGATGCACTGCTGGAAGTCATCAGGTGTTATCTGCTTCAGTAGTGCTGCCGTTTTCTTCTTTACTTCATCCACTGACTGAAAATGGGTGCCCTTCGATGCAGATTTCAACTTTGGAAAAAGGTAAAAGTCCCATGGAGCTACTTCCAGCAAGTAAGGTGGATGGTCCAACACTTGGATCTTCTTATTAGCCAGATACTGCTTTACAGACAGTGCACTGTGCTGGAGCATTGTCTTGATGGAGAATCCAAGCGTTGTTCTTCCACAAATCGGGTCTCTTCTTGTTCCTCACTTGTTCTCTCAGTTTGGCCAGAACCTCAAGGTAATAATGTTGGTTAACTGTCTGACCCTCTGGTACCCATTCAACCATTACCATGCCATTGATATAAAAAGAAATGCCGCATTGCCTTCAGTTCTGGCTTGCTCATCTTGCTTTTTTCATTCTTGGTGACGTGTGAATTTTCCACGACACCAAGTATGACTGTACGACAAATTTTGCTCATGCAAAATTTGTTGTATAGTCTCCTTATCAATATGCACCATGTCTACTGTCATCCGAATGCTTAATCGGCAATCGTTGCAGACAATTTCATTAATTTTTTCAACGTTCCTGCCATGACAGCGACCCCTTGTCGCCTGTCATGGCACGTGACATTGCATTATCACTGTACACCTCTTGCAACAGTTTTAAACACTCAGTTGGCGATTTCTTCAATTTCACAAGGAATTTGAGATTAATGTGCTGCTCGAGTTTAACATTAGACATTATTCTGGCAAAGCGACTTCACACGTGTTTCTTTTATAACTGCCTACAGACTAACTATGAGCGACAGCGAACCATGCTTATCTCAACTGCTTCTAGAACCTTCAAGGTCATTGACGGTACAAGTGCATCTAACTGCTACGAGTACGCGATTTACAGCGTACCTTGTCTTATTATTTAATAGCCACATCTTGTATACTGTGAACAAGTCGATCAATTGAATGGAAATCTGAAAGAATAGAGATGCTCTCTGGTCAATCAAAAGGTTTTTCACCGTGATAATACATGACAACATAGTGCAAGAATCACATGTATTAAGATTGAGGAACTCAGGTTAGAGTTCCTCAATCTTAGCTTGTAATTAGAGGAATTCCTCTAACTACGAGCGAGTTATTTAGTTCACTTATTTTGAAGTTTGCAACATTTCATTAATGAAAAACAATACATTAAAGCACTGAAATTCAGCCTATGTAACTTCCTTGCCTCCAAACCTCCCGAATTCTATAGAAATGGCATTATGAAGCTTTTACAACATTGGAAGAGTGTTATTAATTCAAATGGAGAATATATACTTAATTAAATTAGCAAGTGATTTATCTTTTATATCCTTTCAAAACTTAATGCTAAAAAACGACATTATTTTTGGGATGACCTTATACTTTACATACTGTTAATAACTCATTTATTTAACTGTTACTTTTAATTGTTAATTTTAATTGTAACAATAGCAAACCTGTCAACATTATATCGCTGGCTTTGCCAGCGATATAATGTTGACAGGTTTGCTATTGTACCAGTTTTTGTTTTAAGAGGGCATTCATTTGGAATGAAATTAAAAACATTAGCAGAAATATGCTAATGTGGTAAATTCTTTAAATTGTCATGTCTGTCAGTAAAGATAAATATTTGAAGATAGCATATAAAAAAATGGTCATTATTAAGTTGGAATTGAGACTCTGCATATATGTAAATTGGGTTTGGAAAAGTTGCTGTGTGTCTATGAGAGAGTGAGAAAGATATTCCTTAATTTGACTTTTATGGTTGTTTGCAATAAATTGAAATTGAGGGAGGGCTGGGAGCACCTAGAATGTGTAACGCATTATTTTCTAAGCCACAGATGGCGAGAAAATTCACTCTTCAACAGCTCATGGTCTCAGCCTGTTTCTCCCCTTTATCTTTTAGGCATATTTGATAAGATAGCAGCATTGAAATTATTCATTAGCTGTTATGAAAATAAATTATAAGTTCAGTCCATTATAATACCTGTTGAACAGTGTGCAGAACAACAGTTTTAATGCTGGACTTTAAAAAGATGAAATATTGGCAACTGCTACAATTTCAGCACATTATAATAAGAAAAAAACAAAACAAAAAGTCACCTGTTCTTTATTCCATCCCAGTTCTACATTCCTTGTACTCCCATTCCATTTCCACTAACATGAAATATGTAACAGACTGTTCACTGGGAGTAACTATGCAATAACACAAGTCTGTTAAAAGTGCATAATATTCTCAGAGAGAGAGAGAGAGCAAACTACTGCTTTCTTAGCTGTTTCAGCCATCAGAGAATGTGGAATTTGTGTGTCTACATCACTGTACAGTTGTAATGTGTTGAAAAAAATTAACATACAGTTGAATTCTTGAGTAAAACATCAAGAGGCTGGAATCATAAAATAAATATTATAAAAATAAAGGTTGCCATTGTTGTTGAAACTTAGTTTTCAGTGTTATTTCTCTTGCTTGCTTGTAGCTGCTTGCATATAATAGGATGGAACTGATTGAGGCATCTAGAGCTCTAAATTATTCACTACAAAGTTGATATCAGACAACTTAGAAAAAATAAATTCTTTCAGCAGCACATCTGTAAAGACCTCAATAAGGAACTAGAATATTCTGTAGAATTAAGTGCTTTCACAGGGAATGAACACAATTCATCTTTGTTTGGAATATTCACTGTAATAGGATTCATAATTATAATCCTTAGAAAGCTATTTGGTGTCAGTACAGTGATTATGTTATTGTAATCGGTCGCACTGATTTGATCGTCGGCTGTCGAGAGCTCCTGAAAAGATTAGTAGTATTTTGTGTTAACATTGGCAATTTTACTAGAATTTTAAGTAGTATTGTTTGCTTTTGTTTCTTGGTGTGTCTGTGCAATTTTTGTGTGTTTTCTGTTATTTTAAGTATTATTTTTAAGATAAGATAGCGTACATATGGCACCGATAAAGGAAAAAATGGCGGTCAGGTTGCCATGTTTGTTTAAGAGTTTTGATGTAAACGAATTTGTGCAATGTGCTGTCTGTGAGATGTATGCTTTGCGAAGAGTGGTGGGAGTCTGGTTAGAGGGCGATAGTGGAGTTAATATGTGCAGAAAGTGTAAGGAGAATGAGGATCTCAAGTGTGTTTCGGGTGGCAAGAGTGATATCGTTAATGATAGTCAGAATGTAGAAAATGGCGGTGTGATAGAGAATTGCGTGGTAGTGCCAGATAGGTGTGAGAGCGTCGTTGAAAGTGTAAATGAAGGTAGAAATACAGAACAAATGGATGATTTGATTGATAATGAAAATGGTGAGATAAATGCTAGTAGTGAAATTGCACGTTTGAACGGAGCAACACACCGAGCAAAAAGGCAACTGGAGTGTATGGAAAAATGTGTGCTGAACATACCAACTAATAACCGGCAAAAGTCTGTGACGACAAATAATAGAATGTTCGTAAATGTTAATGAAATGAAGGAGCGAGTGCTGTATGGGGATTCGCTATTAAGAAGTGTGATAGTTGAGAGTTTGACAAAGTCGTACCAGCCGGGTGCGAACATAAAGGACGTCAGCGAATCTATTCAAGTGCAAAAACAGAGGGTGAAAGAGATAATTGTGGCAGGAACAAATGATTTAAAAGAGGACAAAATGGAAATGATAGAGGATGTGAGGGAATTTCTTGAGGTAGCAAAAGAAGAGAGTGAGAGAGTTAGGATGGTGAGTATTTTACCGTGGTATGACAGTGAAGTGTTTAGAAGGAGGGCCATAATTGCCAATGACTTTATGCATGGAGAGTGGTGCGGAATTTGTGGATGTGTGGAATGAGTTTGATGGGCGAAAGGACTTATATAAGATGGATGGGTTACATTTGAATGGAGTTGGTGTACGGAGGCTTGAAAAAGTGTTGATGAATGATGTGGAAGTGGATGTACAGACTCAGGGAAACTAGATTTATTAAGGGGGTGGGGGGGTTAAATATGCAGACTGTAGGGAGGCAGTTGAGTGTATGAATGAGTATATTATGCCCGAGCGAGTACGAAAGACAACAAATCAGAATGGGATAGTTAGTATAAGGCATCAAAGTAGAGATGGGACAAATGGGCTTCTGCAATTCATGTACACTAATGCCAGCAGTATTAGGAACAAGAAGGAAGAGTTTTTGGCCTTGGTTGGCACTTCCAGGCCACAGGTTGTTGGTATTAGTGAAACATGGCTGACAGAAGATGATAAAGCTAGTGGGATTGAATGTGACGGGTATAGCGTGTTCAGGAGTGACAGGTTGAATAAAAAGGGGGGTGAAGTGTTATTGATGATATCTGATGAGTTGCAGCCAAGGAGTATAGAAGTTGAACTGCAGGATAGAGAAAAGAGCACATTTGAGACTGTTTGGTGTGAGATAGAATCTAGCAGAACAAAATATACAATTGGGTGCTGCTATAGACCAGGTGATGGAATAGATGGTGGGGATAGTATGCATAAGCAAATAGAAGAAATGAGTGGAAGGAGGGTAATTATTGTGGGTGATTTCAATTATGGTAACATTGACTGGAAAGAGGAGAGGGCACATGGGAGGAAGGAATTGGATCTTATGCGGTTATTAAGGGACAACTATCTGCAGCAGCATGTAGTGGAAAATACCAGGGGGCAGAGAGTGCTTGACCTAGTAATTGCAACTGAGAATGTGGCTGTAACGAACATGATCATGTTGCCACCAATTGGTGAGAGTGACCATAAGGTCATGACTTGGGAGGTGTCTAAAGGAGTGGGATTTACAATTAAGACAGGGTACATGTGGAATTATCGGGCTGGTAAGTATGACAAGCTTAGGTGTGTGCTTGGCTCAGTGCCATGGCATGTAAAACTGCAAGGGCTGGATGTTGATAGTGCATGGGAGGTGGTTAAGAAGTGTTTGCAGGAGGCAATGGTTGACTGTATACCAAGAGTCCGAATAATAAATCAAGTAGGGGTTAAATGGATGAATAATGCTATTAAGCTTGAGCTGCAAAAAAAAGAAACAATTGTGGAGGGAATTTAAGGAGAAAGGTGACCAGCAGGCGCAGGAACAATATAAAGCTCAGGCGAGGATGGTAACAAGGGTGGTAAGAAAAGCAAAAGCGGATTACAAAAGAAAATTGGCCATGCAAGCTAAAGAGAATCCCAAACAGTTTTTTCAATATGTTGCAAGTAAAAGGAAAAATGTTCATGGTAGAATGATCTTAAAAAATGCTGCGGGTAGGGAGGTAACCAAATCAGTCGATATAGTGGAATTACTGAGCGAGCACTTTGCAAGAGTATATCATCCAGGCGGTGACATTGCAGGAATGGAAGAACCAACAGCTTATACTGGAATTATGATGAATGAAGTAGAGGTAACCAGTCTATTACAGAACCTCAATGGCAATACATCTGTGGGATTGGATGGTATACCAGCTCGTGTCGTACGTGAAGCGGCTAAAGAATTGTCAGTGCCCTTGACCATTTTGTTTAATTTGAGCCTCGGGTCTGGGTCAGTCCCAAGGGGGTGGAAAGAGGGGAAAATAGTTCTGCTGCATAAAGGTGGTTCCAAGGCTGCTGTTGAAAATTACTGGCCAATCAGCATAACAGGAATCATTATCTAGGTCTTGGAGAAAATAGTCTAGAGGAAAATACAAGATTGGATAGAAGAAAATGGGATACTGTATCGTGGGCAGCATGGTTTTGTGAAGGGTAGGTCATGCCTCAGTAACTTGCTCACGTATTATAACACAGTGACAGCTGACAGTGATTCTACTGGCATATTTGACAAAATGTGGTATCCTGTCAAAGGCCTTAGCAAGGTCTTTGACAGGATACCACATGGAATTCTAATCAGTAAATTGCAGCATATGGGAATGGATATAGGGTTGGTGAGATGGATTAGGAGGGTGGTTGACGGAGAGATATCAGAGAGTGGTTTATTCAGGGGTAGAGTCCACAAGATGGCCTGTGACTAGTGGTGTGCCACAAGGATCTGTTCTTGGACCACTGCTGTTTAATTTGTTCATTAATGATATAGGAAAGGATCTGAGAGGAACAGTTCATTTGTTTGTGGATGAAGCAAAGTTGGGTAGGGCAATAGTGAATGCAGATGACGTTAAAATTTTGCAAGGTGATTTGGATAGATTGGAGGCCTGGGCTAAGGAGAATGGATGTCAATTTAATGTGGCAAAATGAAAAGTTATACATTTTGGTGTGAAAAGATTAGTAGCAGTTTACTACATTGGTGGAACTGTACTCCAGGAAATTGATGAGGCATGAGATTTAGGAGTGTTGGTGGATAAGGAGTTGAAGTTTAGGGGGCACATTGCAAAAGTGGCCAATCAGCTCATCAAATCACTTGGTTGCTGAAGAATACGTTGACAAGCAGGTTATTGTTCCTTTGTATCGAGCCTTGATAAGACCCCATCTCTACTACTGTGTGAAAATCTAGGTGACCCAGATTTGGTCACCTAGATTTCTTCTTGATGGGAAGGAGGTGGAGAGGATCCAGAGACGAGTGACCAAGATGATAGCAGGTCTGTGGAATGAACCTTATGAGAACAGGTTGAGGATTTGTGGATGTTGCAAAAATTGGTTGATAGGCCGAGGAGGGGGAGATATGATTGAGACATTCAAATTACTGAAGGGTTTCTATAAAATTAATTCAGAAGATATTTTTGAGAACAGGGCTGGTTGTGGGAGGACTAGGGGACATCCATGGAAACTGGGCAAAAGTGTGGTTAGTAAAGGTGTTAGAGCTGGATTCTTTACTTTTAGAGTGGTGGTGAATGAGTGGAATGGGCTGCCAGAGTCTGTGGTGGATGCTGTGACAGTGAATGAGTTTAAGGCAAGGTATGGTAGATACTGTATGAATGTTGAATATGATTTGGGGCCCCTCCTTCGATGAGTCTAATGACTCCCTGGAGTTGCCCGTAATAATAATAATCATTATCTTGGCTGAATTGCTACTGATGAAAAAAAAATTTTTTTTAAATTTTAAATCATTGTTTAAAAATTAAAAAAATCTCGGTCTGTTAAAACAGATATTCATAGGACACATGCACACCCCCCATATGGGAAGTTGTAAGACCAATAGCACATCAGTGCATTTGTTGTGGATTAAAGAGAGAGGAGAGAGCCTTTTGGTATGTTTCTGGTGGTGGTTTAAGTCAGTATAACAATGTCAGTGCTTCCATCCTTCTCCTCAAGAGAAGGATAGAAGCACTTCTGGAAATTTTTGTGCTTTTACCTCTAAGGTATTCATTGGAGGGATCTTCATTCACAGCTTCCACATATCATCCTTCTTTTAGATTAAGACTCATTGAAGAAAGACTAAAGAGCTACATAAAAGCTGTTTTTATTAGACTGGTTGATGAAACTGCAATTCATCAGCTTGATTTTGAATAAGAATGATCTCAGGCTTTATCAGTTTTGGGAAGTAATCCAAGCATCCATCACTGCTGTAATTATTATTATTACAGTAATTCCTCAGTTACCCAACCATAGCAGGAGAGTTTGCTGTTGGGATAATTGAATAGTTGATAAGTAAAATTACATGGTGCTGTACCAGAATTCACTTGACATACTAAACCATTCAAGAGTTGGTTAAATGAGGGTTCATTCATTTTGAAGGTTGAATAATTGAAAGATTATTGTATTAAAATACAGTAATCTCTATGCATATACAGAAGGGGAATTTTTTTTTTTTTTTTTTCAATTATAATTTGTAATGCATAACTTATAGAAAATGTAGGTTCGTGTTCATGGGGTAAGATGACAGCAGGGGGGGGGGGCTCTTTAAATATTTGTACATTACATCCAATTTAGTCTACACAGTTGAGTTTCCTTTTCTGCATGAATTTATAATACAAGCACCCTTATCCGTGGGCTATCCATTGCAAGTATGAGTGGTCATAAGTTTCATATGTTGTAAATCTACGATACTATATTTTGAATTAGTATTTGAATTTTGCATAATTATCTTTATGTAATATCTGTCAGTATGACACACAGTTTATTTCCATTTAATAAACATACTGCAAAGTAACAAACAATACATTATAGCATTTCTGCATGCAAAACTTTTGAAAGTTTTGCACTGCAGAATGTTATATAATGTCAGATAGTTGCATTTTTCTCTCTGTAAAATCTTAATTCACAAAATTTTTTTTTTCCAGCATTATGTAAAAAAAGCTGAGGAATCCAAAAAACATTATGCTGAGGAACTTACCAAATGGCATGCAAAAATGATAAAAGAAGGACATGGAAATTTATTAGAAAAGTTAAGTTTATTAAAAGAAAGCAGTAAAGCAAGTAAAGAACGAGCAGCTTCAAAGGAAACAAAGTTTGGAAAATAGTTGCAAATATACAAAATTCAGAGAACAGTATATGTCCTGATAAAATGAAAGAAATCCAGAATATCAGTATTCAAATTTTTCTTAACCAGTATGGTTGCTAAATATTTAAACTAACCAATATTAAAGATATTTTCTACCTGAAAATATCTTTAATATTAGTAGTTATCACAAACCTGATACTTTATTTCCATTAATAAAGAATGAAAAAAAAAAAAAAAAAAAACTTAACGTATTCACTGAAATAGCTAAACTAATGTATGCACTAAGAAAGAGTTTCTGAAATTGATAATTTTATAATATCATATAAAACTTGCTTCTTCTTCTTTTATCATGTTGTCTCAAGAAGTGATGTGCTGCTTGAAAGACATGATCCCTTCAGTTTTTCAATACTGAAATGTCACTCTTAAAAACTTCATTTTTCTTAAGGCAAAGATAAATGAAGGCTTGTTATTCAGATTAACTTTTTTTTTGTCTGCGTGTGTATTATGGGAGCAATTTTTGCATTTCATGATCTTTATAATTTTTGTGCAGTTGCTCCAACTTAAGTCTTTGTAATGTATTGGTTTCTTTCTGTCTTTTAGTTGAGGAAAATAAGTTGCATTTATTTTGAAGTAATGCTAAAATAGTAGCTGATGTTTTTTGCAAATATATCTTGGTGTGTAAGCTATATTTCTTAAGCAGGTTTTTGTACAGAATTTATTTTTAAAAAAAGTAATAAATTTCATGTTTTTGTTAATTTTATTGTTCTTTTAAAACAGTTTAACAGAGTATGAAATAAACCTATTTATATGTATTGTTAACAAGAAAAAGTCCTTTAGAAGCTAGGAAAATTTCAAACATCTAGAAAGTGGTTAAAACTTGAATACTAATAACAGTGATGATATTTCTAGTTTAGAAAATAAGCCTATTAGCCTTATTAGCAGATATGTGATAATGATGTCTCAATGTCACATTTGTTTCTACAGTGTGGTTGCAAGAAAGATGCAACATTGTTTCTCTTTAAGTTGGAAAGACTTCAGTTTAAATCTCATTTTGGATATAAGTAACCTTTAAAAAAATGTCATGTTATAATGTGCAGTGTGGCTGTTTTTTATGATGACTGGTGCAAAAGTAATGCCTTCTCTCTTTTTATGATTTTAGCATGAAAGGAAAGCTTTTTATATGTTACAAAATGGACTGGATTAGTTTCTAGTTCTATCACAGTGAGTGGTGCTACAATCGGTCACATGAATGCAGCAGACAAGTAGTTAAAAATGGCAGCTGTTATGGATGCATGTATGTAACAGAGAGGGAATGATTGAATTCCTTACTGCAGAAAATGTAAATATGATAGAAATACATACCCATCTGAAATGTGTGTGGGGATGATGTTGTTGATATGAACTCAGATGTTCTATCATCATCATCAAATTCCTGACATGTACCCTCAAGGGGTGTACAGGATATGATAGTACTACATGAAAAATTTACATCATTACTAACTTCCTATCTACAATTTTTCTCCAAATCAGTATTACTTGTCAAGACGCCAATGAACATTTTCTAAGCTTTTTCAAAGTTGACTTATTCATATAAAGATAGCACATTTTATTTTCTGTAAAACAAAAAAAAATAACCTGCAAGTCTTTGAAATGCAAACTTGTGAGTAGGATTAGGTTTTGTATACTATATTTTGTATTCTCAAATTCACTTTTTCTTTTTTCTGGACATATAAGGACTCAAATACATGCTGTACTGGAATGATCTTAAATTAAAATCATTTCCAGTATAGTATATAGCAGAGACAAATTACAACAGTATGCTTAGCTGCAGGCTGTAGTCTAATTTCCTTTTGCATCTACAAAGTGATCTGTCCATAATGACTCATGACATTTTTTTTAATGCGTATATATATAGGTATCCCTTGCTTAATGCAGTTTTGATTATCGCGCCGAAATTAATTGCGGCAAGAGTTTTGATTAACGTGCCTTTAACCCTGAGGAGCTCGCAGCTGATCTGACAGATACAAGCAAAATGCTTAATATAAATATTCTCACACAATTCAGTGTATAGCTTGGAAGTCATTAGTAGCTGTGCATTCATATGTTATGAGTGATATTATTCTGCACTGTTTTTTGCTGTCAGTTTGGTTTAACACATGTTATGTAATGGTTTGTGATATTTGACAGTAAACTGTATCTGAGAGATACCGCGACCTCTGATGTCAGTATAGTATGGTTTAGTTTTTTTTTTTTTATTCTTTGTTCAGTAATTTTTAGATTGTAACTGAAAATAAACCATCATGTATTACAATAGAGAGCCAAAGACTTATTTATCATACATGTCCTCTAGGAGATGTGCTTTACATTTATGGAAAATACTAAGCAAAAGTGATCTGGAGCTTACCCCACCTTTACTATGGTTGCCCAGGTTATGTTGGTTTTGCTTGCATCTGCTGAAACTTTTAGTTTCTAAATATTCGGCACGAAACTTTTGTAGTTTCTATATTCGGCTATGAAATAATGTTGGATTCAATATCCACTTCATTTGTACCATCATGTATTATATTTGCAATGTTTTTTTTCCTTATGTTTTATTGCTTTTTTGCTGGGTCTGGAGAGTCGTTTTGCTTGTTATCATAGAATTTATGCCAATAAGAAAAAAACTAAAACTGTTCAAATGACTCTTGATAACTTCTTTTGATAAAAAAATGCAGTAAAAAATGTAGGTACAAGCACTTATTAAACATTTACTTTACATTCATTTTTTATCTTTCCTAAAAGAGTACCATATAAAACGAACTATTATTACAGTAATCGATCAGGGACGAATTGTACTTTTTACCATTGATTATTAGATTTGATTAACACGATTTTGATATAAGTGGTAACATCGAGGGATTAATTAACTGCGTTAATCTATGGATACCTGTTCGATATTTTGTTATGTAGAACTTAGTTATTAAATAAAAAATAAACCATGTTGGTTCAGTTATTAGAGATCATTCATGCTAGTTAAAAGTCTGATTATCTATTGTATGGTTTGAGCAACCTACTGTAGAATGATATGCATTCTGATTGCCTGGCTTTAGTGTCGTAATAGTAATAAATTAGGGTGTCCTGTGTATAGCAGAATCTTTGGCATAAAGTGTGTAATGAAGTAGTTTATGCCAAAAGGTTATAATCTGCTATATGATGATACGTAGAACTCTTAATGTTTTATTTTATTTTTTTATTCAAGCGTTTAGTTTCCTTTTTTGTGCATATCTCAATAGATAACTTATTTTACCCCCCCCCCCCCCAATTATTTTTTTTTTAAACCTTGTACGTTTAGTACATTATAACCTTTTACACAATTTCATACAGTATGGTGCAGAAAAAAAAAATAGTACTGAACTTCGGCACCCATTTACTCCATATTTGCACCATACTGTATATCAGGAGAGAATGCTGGTCTTGAAATTCACGCTTGCTCTTGTTATCATTCAGGGAATGAGAGGTGTGATTGAAGTCTGATTAGCAGATGAGGAAGATCCTAAAGCTCCTCATGTAATCGACGGGAATCGAACCTAGGACACTCCTTCCCCAGGCATATGGTTGCGAAGCGCATAGCCACTAGGCTAACCATGTGGGCATTTCATAATAAGAATAGCCTTTATTGTCTCAAGTTTTAACTGTGTTTTTCTCTGCAGTCCATAGAATTACTGGCCATTTAAAACTATATACAGGTAACCCTCGTATAACGTGGATGTTAGGTTCCGCAGAAATGCCGCGTTATATAAATCGCGTTATGCGAGTCTCAGATCACATAGAAAAAGTAGGGTTATGTTCTGAAATCGTTTTTTTTTTTTTAATTATATAAACAACAAATGACATATCCAACAAAAAAATATATTTTTATTTACTCATATTTGTAAATTTAGGGACACAAAAACACACGTGTTGAACAGATTATTTTATTAATTACTAATAAAATAAAACTTGATGTTTCAACCCCTGTATCGAGGTCATCATCGGAAGAATACAAGTGTATAAGGAACCAAGCTACATGCTCATGCCCTGTATACCGGTAAACTAAATCTACATAGTTAATTAATCCTTTTCCCTAGCCTGACCTCTAGTGATAAAAAAATAAATAAATAAAATTAAAAATAAATAAATAAAATAAAATAAAAAAATTTTTAATTAAAAAAAAAATAATAATAAATAAATACAACTACAATAAACTGCAAAAGTCCTCATGTATTAATATTCTTCTGGATAGTTCTGATTGTTATAATATGATTTCGTTCAGTTGCTGTTGAATGTTACAAACACTTCACCAGGTTGTCTTCTTGTAGTGGGATTTTTCTATGGCTAGTTTAGGTTGTTATACAGGTTGTAGATGGGTCCTCTACATTCTTGAAATGGTTAGGCCATCATTTTTGTTGAGATTTGGGTTGTGTTGAGCATTTCACATGACTCTTTAAATTTTCTCTCAAACCATGTTTTGGTGTGGCATAGAAGTTAAAAAGATGGTTAAAAAGAAAGAATATTTTTATTTAATTCAGGTAATTCATGTAAGTTAAGAAAACATAAACTCTGAAACAAATACATAGTATAAAAATTACAAATTGTACTTAAACTTCATTGCACATAATGCATAAATGTTTTAGGCAAAATTAAATAGTGCATATTTTAATCTTTCATAGCATGAGGATTGGTTAATAAACACTGGTTTTGTCATGTAATCACCTGATACATTACTACAAAACAGTAGAGTAATTCTATCTTTGGAAACTTTGAATCCAGGAGCTGATCTTTCATTTTTCAAAATATAGGTGCATTTTTGCACATTTTTCCAATACAATCAGCATTGAACACCTGGTCTGCACTATAAATGTTTATAAACTTTGAGAGTTTTTTGTTTAATAAGATTTCCATCCATAGGAATTTTCTTTTGAGGTGCAATCTTCTATCAAAATCATTAGAAATTTCTTCATTTTTCCATTAGAATATCGCATACATGAGCAACACACTTTGCACTTATTGTTGACTCAGCAATAAACATTTTCTCGGTTTTATGTTCATTTTGTTTGATTGTTCGAATTGTTGATTCATTTAAATTCAAAGTCCCTGCAAAAACTCCTGGTTTTTCTCCATTTTTCAGCCGATCCAAGATTTTGAATTTTTTTCTTCGAGAGAAATTAATTTTGTTTTCAATGTTGGTTTTTCCCTTTCATTGCAGTTTGTAGCCATTACTATAAAAATAATTTTTTACACAAAAAAGCAAGCATTACATATTGTATGTAACTCACCAGAAAATAAAGTGCTCAGCTTGAGACGAACACACTTATGATTTTTAATGCACTTTCCTGGCAGAAACAAGGACAATTTTCAACAATAAACATTTTATATGGTAAACAATTGAGGTACATGTGTGCTAAAGAGTATTTCCCCTAATATAAATTCGCTACTTATAATTACATGTGGAATACGGGCAGACACAAATTTAACAAAGATAAAATTTGATTTTTAAGTCGCACTTTGAAAAACATGAAAAGATAAAGGGTTACTACAATTTGTGGACCGTGTTTTTATCGGAACCGTGTTCAACAAGGGTTACTACAATTTTAGACTGTGTTATACGAGTGTTACCTGTATTTAGAAATTTATGTACATTTAATCATACAAATACAACGTTTATTTTACAAATGATATTCTATCTTTTTCAATTTAGCTACTTGAATACAAATTCTACCCTACAGTTCTTCTTTATGAACTGGTCAATAACATCATAAAAAGTTGGTTGTAACTTAATTTTCCCAAGCAACGCACACACTTGTAAAGGCTGGCTGAAGCTCACTGGCTAGAGCTACTTTGACTGCGTATGGCCCGTGTTTAAGCAACAGGGTGAGATGACATGGAGGGAGCGGAAATGGCTATGTGCATGCATGAAATCGCATCGCAGTGCTGAAGCGAGGACCTGGATTCTCCCACAACTGAGCAAGCAAGGTAGCTTGACTAGCGTCGGCCTTCAATACACAATGCAAAGCTCAATTATTGCCGCACAAGCTTAAAACATCTTCTGTCTACAAAAATAAAAACTTAAATGCTTATAAATGCATGCATTTATTAACAAACAAATATTACTTCTTTCTCAATTAATGAGCTTGCGCAGCAAGCATGGAGAATTCGCCACTGCTGTATATGGAGACCTATCTCTCTGTATATTAGAAGTTTCTGCAACCTTCATATAAAAAAAAAAAAGACGTATGCACTTATGTTCCTGTATTTATTAAAAAAAACGTTTACAGACATCAGGAGAGGATTCATGTCTTTTAACTGATGTAATATTAAGATAGTTGATGATTAAGATCGGCAATTTATTAATTAAAACTAGTAATTTCTTATGCAAATTTGTGTATTTTTGGAGTTAGATATAATGATAGTATAAATTGTAAATATTTTTTAAAGTAAATTATTAATAGTTATTACTCACTTATGAAGGAAAATGGTATTAAACATGATATCAAAATTGGAGATGTTAATGTCAGCTCTTTGCTTTATGCGGACGATGTTATACTTCTAAAGACATCCACTACAAGTCTGCAAGATTCCCTGACTAAATTGAATAACTGTTGTAATAGATATGGTATGAAGGTGAGCAATAAAAAGACAAAGACAATGAAAATAGGCAGAATCGTTGTGAATGGAGAACCTGTGGAACAAGTAAAACATTTCAGCTACTTAGGCACGATTTTTAGTGAAGATGGTAAATTAAATATGGAAATAGACAACAGAATCAACAAAGAATGGTATGGTAGGAAGTCAATTGAATAAATTCATATGGAATAAGAGAGAAATTAGTCGGAACACTAAATTAGCTGTATACAAGGTATACAAGACAGTGTTCAAACCAATTTTAACTTATGGATCTGAGAGCTAGGTCAGAAGTAAAACACTTGACCAAGGACTAGAGACTGAAGATATGTTCTGAAGATACCTTCAGAACATACGCAATTTACAGACAAAAAATACTAGTGGTGGTGGTGGTTGTGGGCAGTAGATGGCATTGATGGAGATGATTCGTAGTAGAGATTCGGTGTAATGGTTGTGACAGCTGTAGGTGTCCTCCCGCAATGAGTTTTCGGACTCCTTGTAGGCATCAGGAATAATAATATGAGAGTCCTGAGAAAGATTAGAGGCATGAAAAGATGGCATCAATGGCAATATCATATTAAAAACAAGGATATTAGGAAAGAACTTGACATTGTCAGCATCCAGGAATGTGTTAGAAGAGCTAATCTCATGTGGTATGGTCACTTAAACAGAATGGGAGAAGTAAGATTAGCAAAACAAGTGTTCTCTGCCAGGTTGGCAGGAAAAAGACCCAGAGGAAGACCAAGATATAGGTAGATTGATATGGTACAAAGTGCCTTAGACGATAGAAATATAAGTTCTGATAATGTTGGAGTCTTGACAAGTCACAGGCTGATTTGGTGGAAAATTGTAGATAGGAAGTTAGTAAAGATGTAGATTTTTCATGTAGTGCTATGATATTCTCTACACCCCTTGAGGGTACATGGCAGGAATTAGATGATGATTACCTTATTTATAAATGTTTCTACATAGTTTTTATTAGTTCTTGCAGATCTGTTCCATCTATTCTAATTCTTGTTTGTCAAGATGCCAGCAGTTCAATAAAAAAACAAGCTCAGTCTGTTTTATGTTAACAGAATTGGAAATAATGATTTGTGCAATAAGCATTGAAGTAAATCTTGTTGTTCTGCTGTTTTGTGCATCAAAAAAAAAAAAAGAAAGTTGGATAAGCCTTAGTAGTTGCAAGCCATTCTGCATATCATGGAAAATAATAAACAATAATTCTTAGTTGTGTGAAAAGATAGCACAGTTTCCTCAACAGAGGTGTATTTTTTCAGATTAACTAGTGCTTGCTTCTCATATGGAAGTGCTAGGCCTTTTGTTGTGGATAAAACAAACTTTACTGATTTTTTATGTTAAAAACTATGCTGTTCCACATTTTCAGTTTCAGAGATAGTGATGTTGTTTTTCATCTAGACAGGACACTCATATAACTATTTTTTTTTTTTACCATTTTACTAATGAGTATCTCGAGTTTGTACATCAAAGTGTCTTGAGTAGAAAAGGATTTTTTCTTGGTCATAATCCATGGATGTGATGTGTTTGTTGGCAAGAATGGCTAAAGGTCATGTGTCAGCTCAAAAAGAGAAATCTGAGCTTGTCTGAAGAGTCAGACGTTATTAAAGGTATGCGAAGGCAAAATGTGAGATTTCCTTCTAGAAAGAAGATGACTGTGTTTTAGTAGCAGTTCTTACCTTTCTACTGAATGATAAGGAGGTCAGTAATTAAAACACTGTGAAATATATAAGCTTGGAATATTTGGCATTGTCATGATTTATCAAATGTTTATAAGGAGGTGTGAAGGGTACTGTCATCAGCAGAACTGTGGATACAATTTGAAGTCAGTGGAAAAGGTGATGCATGTGCACTTTCATAGATCTTTGTTGATATATACAGGGTTTAAATCATTTATATGTTATAGTCAGTAGTCAGGTATAGTTGTTAGCCTGGAAAGACCTAGTTCAAATCCCATCTGGGACAAACTTTATATGGAATTTACATGTGAAGCTTTGACAGTTTCATACAGAGATGGTTTTTCCCTCTCAAATGCCAATATTTTATCCTTCAAAAACAAGCAATATTTACAGGCATTACACTAAAGACAAACTTTTATTGCTATTGAATTAGATGCCAAGTTATAAAGTCGACTCCTTTGTTATTGTCACTTCTTGCAATGTTAAATTTGTTCGTTGAGTCGGAAAACTTTTGGGGTGTAATTAATTTGAAGAGGACCAAAAGATAATATAGCAGATTTTCTATTGGGTAATTTGCATCTGGATTTTCTGTGGAATACAAATATTTGATCAAATCTGAACTGAGAAGCCTTTCATGCTTCTTGCATGGTCCATGTTGTTGGAAATAAGGTCCAAGTACTACTTTGTAGCATAGCAATTAAAAAAAAAAAAGTAATTGCATTAGTGATAGTATTTGCAAAACTTTGTGTACTTGAAAGAGGGATGAGGACAAAAGAGTGAAATATTGTCAAGAAAACATCTTTCCCCAAAAATATTTGCACCAGGAAGAACACGAGCTCCTTGTTGATCCCAAGAAAATATTTCGGCTACTATTGCAATCTGCTAACACCTTTTATTTTTCCTTTATTTATGAGGGAAGGTTGGGTTATTTTAGCCCTGTCTAGCTTTTAGAGGCTGAGTTGATCTCATGAAATTTGTTAAATCATTGGACCAGAAATGGCATCTATATTTCAGTATTTAACTGCAAAGTTGTTAAAAATTTCATGTACAAAACTTGGAGAATTTATATATTTTTTTAACCACAAATTAGGGAAAGCATTAAAAGACGAAGAAATCAAAAATTTTTATTAAAATAGAACTAAAAACCTTAAAATAATCTGTATTGATAGTTTTTGTAAGAGTTCGGGAGATAGTAATGTTAGAATATTTATGAAAACAACAACTAGGTAATCATCTTACATCAGGGCTTTTTATAAGATTGTAATGACATTGCTGAAATCATGCTTTTTCACCTGGACTTTACTCAAAATTTTGATGCAGTGAGTGATTAGCAGAGTAAACAATTACCCACTGGTAAAGAAGCAGTGATATTAGGGAAATGGAGTGCTTATATGATGGATGACTACTATTGGCATCACCAAAGAGATAACTGTTGGAGAGACCAAGTACATTGCTAAATTTATAATTTTTTTTTTAATTTGTTTTCTTGCTTATTATAAAAATCAAATATATAAGGAGTTGTTGTCTAGGTCTTGGAGAAAGTAGTCACGAGAAAAATACAGGAATGGATTGATGAAAATGAGATACTGTACGGGGGACAGCATGGATTTGTAAAGGGTAGATCATGCCTGAGTAACTTGCTCAAGTTTTATAACACAGTGACGGCTGAACTGGATAAGGGAAATGGGTTTACAGTGATACTGCTGGACCTGGCAAAGGCATTTGACAGGATACCACATGGAATTCTAATCTGTAAACTACAACATATGGGAATGGATATAGGGTTGGTGAGATGGATAGGTGGGTGGTTGATGGAGAGATATCAAACAGTGGTTTATTCAGGAGTGGAGTCCAAAAGACGGCCTGTGACTAGTGGGGTGCCGCAGGGTTCTCTTCTTGGACCACTGCTGTTTAATCTGTTCATTAACGATATAGGGAAGGATCTAAGTGGAACAGTTCATTTGTTTGCTGATGATGCAAAGTTGGGGAGGGCGATAGTGAATGCAGAAGATGTCAAAGTCTTGCAGGATGACTTAGATAGATTGGAGGTCTGGGCTAAGGAGAATGGATGTCAATTTAATGTGACAAAATGTAAGGTTATGCATTTTGGGATGAAAAGATTAGCAGCAGTATACCACATGGGTGGAACTGTACTCCAAGAGATTGATGAGGCCAGGGACTTGGGAGTGTTGGTGGATAGGGAGATGAAGTTTAGGGGGCACATTGCGAAAGTAGCTAAATCAGCTCATCAACTCACTTGGTTGTTGAAAAATACCTTGACGAGCAGAGAGGAGGTGGAGAGGATCCAGAGGCGAGTGACTAAGATGATAGCAGGTCTATGGAATGAACCATATGAGAACAGGTTGAAGATTTGTGGGTTGCAGAAACTGGTTGATAGGCGGAAAAGGGGTGATATGATTGAGACATTCAAATTGCTAAAAGGATTCTATAAGATTAATTCAGAGGATATTTTTGAGATCAGGACTGGTGTTGGGAGAACTAGGGGGCACCTATGGAAGCTGGGCAAGAGTATGGTTAGCAGTGGTGTTAGAGCTGGGTTCTTTACTTTTAGAGTGGTAAATGAGTGGAATAAGCTGCCAGAGTCTGTTGTGGGTGCTATGACAGTGAGCGAGTTCAAGGCAAGGTATGATAGATACCGTGAGAATGTCGTATAGTTGTGTGGACATGATGTTTAGGGCCTCCCTCGATGAGTCTAAGGACTCCCTGGAGTAGCCCGAAAATAATAATAAGTGGTTGATTTTTTTTGTGTATTTTACAAAATACAGATATTAGAAATACAGAAATCAGACATGCCAATGCAAATTTTTGTTAGGAAACTAGTCCTGAAATTTTATATACTGTGCACATCCATACCCTTCGTACAGCACTTTGAAAAATGACGATACATGCTGATTTTTGTAATATGTATTAGCCATTTACTTTCTTCGTTACTTAAGTCACCACTGTGCCTATGCCGTTATCGATGTAATAGCTGTGACATAATTTTTGGGGAGGAAGAAAATATATTTTGCTCTTTTGCTGTCCTTTGTTTACAATTCTTTACTGATATTACTGTGCTTTTTTAAATAAATCATTGTCCTTCTTTTGTTGGTTTATTTTAGATGATTCTTATTATATTTAATAAGAATATAATTTTTAAACTAAAAAACATTGGTAATAGACTAATTTTTCAAACCTGTAATCTGATAGCTTGTTCAGAGCTTTGTAATGGGAGAAATGAAAGTTGCTGATGCTAAAACAAATCATTATTAGACAAGAAACAATTCAACACGAAAATATGACTACAATAATGCGTAGAACGTGTCAGCAGTCTTTGTACGGTCTGTAGGTAGCTGCTGGAGAAGTTAAATTATGATATATCAACAGATCTGATTATTTCCCTACAGTATTTAGGATCAAACCTTTCGTTTCAGCAGTTGAGAGAGAGTTATTTGAGTCAGTTACTGCCGTTTCTCTCCCCCCCCCCCCTCACATCTGGAAGATTAAAAATCTATGGTTCACTTACATGGTTCCCTTAACAGAAACCAAGGGTTGATAATAAATGATGTCTGGAAATCACCAATCAGATCTCTTGAGACATATCAGAATTTAACTTCTTTATTTACCTGCAAACTCTACAAAGAGATTACTAGCACATGCGTACTACTGTAGTCATATTAGTGTTGGGTTGTTTCTCTTCTAATGAATGTTTTAACATCATCTGCTTTGTTATTTAAAAAGCCCTGAAGAAACCAGATTGTAATATAGATGTTGCAAAACTAGTATTTTTTTTTCTAGTGTACTGTCAACATTTAATAAAAATTTCCCTAGTATTACCAATAACTCTTATTGCATTTCATCAAACTACCATCAATTTAAAATGAGATTATCATTACCTGCCATCTCCAAGGACTCCTTGTGTGAGGGCATGATACCCCCCACACTGCTCTGTACACTACCTAATTATCCTTTTGCACACTACCACCAAGCTTTTTTTATTTATTAATTTTTTTGGCTGTAAACTTTGTCTTCTTTGTGGCTGAAAAACTGGAGTTTCCAGGAGAAGAACCTTACTGCTACTCTCTGAGTGACAAGAATTGAACTCAGGTCTGTTCCAATTGACGGATGCAATATCCTATCATTCTTCTAGCAGAGTTCTCTTATTTACCAAAAGGTAGGCTATGTGGTCATGGGTTATTGCACAATATAAATTATACAGTTGAAATGAAATCTTTTTAATTTGAATTTTGTATATTCAAAAAAGTAAAGCGCACCTAAATTTTTTGGGGTATGGATGATGCTACATCTAATAATGTATTTAAAAATAGGGCCCCAAAATAGTATTAATGGAAATAATGTAATAAAGATATAGAACTGATAAATGGCATGATTAAAACATAAATAAATGAAAAGAATAAAGAACAATAAATAAAAAATTATACATTCAAAATTTAAGAATTAAAATATGAAAAATCAGTAATAATCAATGACTAGATGTATTACCATTAAGTTTTGAAGTGAGTGATGTGAAATTCTTTTCAGAATCTTACAATATTGAAATAACCATTTTTCCTTGTAATGTTGTTTTTAAATTATTTTGTGGTATAACTATCACTTTCATTTTAATATTATGTATCAAATTCATTATTATTATTTTTTTTTTTTTTGTATGGGTATTATCTTTACGTTTTTCTAAATTCATAATCATTGTGATTTAATTGCATAATAAACTTGTGGGGGAAAAAAATAACACTCGAATATCTGCATGTTTGCTATGAAAATAGAAATCATTGATAGCTTTCTATTTTCTGTCTGTAGAATGAAAATCAGCAGTGAAAGATACATTGATATCCTACATCCTCAAAAGTCAGGCACTATTCAAAGTGACTATTTTATTCATTGAAGCTCTTACAACAAGAGCATGTTATTAAATCCAGATTTCTCTCCAAGTGCTATAATTTCCAATTCAAAGATAAGGTATTAAACTGTTGTATCCTTCGATCTCCAATATTCTTGGAATTTTATTTAGTAAGTGAAAACATTTATCATATACACCTGAAAATTACAGGAAGGAATGCTCTGCGCTATTGAGGATCATAAAATATATATTGCAGATTTGATTTAGAGAATTCTTATAAAATTGGAGATATGTATAATATTAGACCTCTAGAAAAACCATTTCACGATCGAATTCTAGTCGGCTGTTAAAGGAAAAAAGCTTTTTCCAGAGTAAGTCTCTGACGCAGGCAAGTACGTTTATTTTTCTTCCTGGGAACTCAGTTTTTTTCTAATACTGCATTTCAAAAATTCATCCATGTAACTCATACTATTTCACACAGCTGTACGAGTGTCAGTTTAGGATCACGAGATGGGCGCAAATATCTGCCATTTTGTTTCTCTCACGCATCTAAAATCATCGATAGCCAGGGTGATCGCTAAAGCCTATTAAGTTCGTTTAGACTAACAGGATTCTGTCTACTACATTTGGGGAAATAAAAAGTCGTTAGACGATTCGTTATTATAATTTGACATCTCCAGGGAGTCCAAAGACTCATCGAGGGCCAACTACTAACCGCGCTCAAACTTACTTAACTGACATCACACACACACATATATATATATGTGTGTGCATACACACACATCCTAGTTCTCTTCCAGCTTGAAACATGTCTATCGTTATATTTCGATTGTTATTCTCCTCTTCTTGACTAACATTACAGTTTTAGCTCTCACTGAGAATAATAAATGAACGGTTAGAAGTTTTGCATTTTATTTTTAATGCAAATTATTTCATACCCAAGAATTAATTATTGCCAGCTGTCTTTGGAGTGTAGCCATCTTCAGTTATTATTCTGCTATGCTCATTTTGTGAATAGAGAAAGACGGTAATTGGCTCAGTGATGCGACGGAGTCAGATAAGTTCAAGTGACAAGTACGTAAAGGGAGGAGCTTCTTGGTTTACGTATATTTAGGTCAGTGCCATTTCCTAATTTAGAACCGGTATATAGCTCCCACTTGTTTTGTAGATAAATATAGTTTAGTAGCACAAACATGGTGGCACAGATGAAGAAAAAAAAGTTTATATTGAGGACATACATTGTATTAGTAAATATGTAGTATTTATAGAAATATATATATTGAAGTTGGTCAACTGTTGGGAGCGGTTATTGAACCACGGGAAGCTAACGATGTGTTCATTCTCATTATTCTAGAAAATAATAGAATTACATTTTTCCAGTTCGAAAATGAAATTTAATTTAATTTCCAATTCTGACTTAATTTCATTAAATACATTTACCAGTGTATGCGCGTTAATTACATTATAACTTAAAATGCTACACCGAGATATCTACACAGAATTTTTATGTTTTTGCAAAGTGGATACTCGTACTTCCAGTGCGAGGCAGCTAATTATTATTATTATTTGACACCTCCAGGAAGTCCAAAGACTTATCGAGGGAGAGTGTGCAAACAGCATCGAACAATTTATGCAGCTTAACCTGTAACTGCGCGATTTGGTAGCCTGGCGACGAGCATTTGCTATTATCTAAAACAGCGAACCTATTAACCTAGTACATGTAATTAAAATTACGATAGATTTGTTAAAAAAAAAAAAAAAAAAAAAAAAAAAACACGCTTCATAGCAGATTAATAATAATAAAGAATCGAAAGCACAAAACAGATATAAACAGAACTACACGCCAGATAATTGTCACATTTACAAACACGATGCAACTTTTTTTTTTTTTCTCGTCAGTTTGGAAAGACCTGGGTTCCTGTTTAGGTTAGAAACCTTTTAAGAGCTTCCCAGGGAGATTTAGCAGAAGGAGGATGGGTTTTCACTTATGAAACTGGTTTTTCAATCCCCAAAACCGACAAGCTGCCAAAATAATGCGCCCGCTTAATAGACATAATACAAATACCTCAGTTGTTCGGCCGTAATCAGTGATATTGTAATTGAACTACAAATGAAAGAATTGCTACTTTCAAGATCATAACTGTTTATCAGAATGGCTGAGTGCAATTTGAATTAAATTTTAGAAACTATTACGAACACCTCAGTACAGCAGATTTCTTCCGTTCTGTTTATTTACTAGGATTTGTATTTTTATTTGTATTTGTATTTTTTTTCATTAAAAAAATACAAAATGAAAATGATAGCCCGAGTTTCGAATTGCAGACAAAAAAAAACAAAAAAACTTAAAATCGTATCGCATACTTCGTGTATAGATTTCAACAAAATATTATATGCATAGTTATTTATAGGAGTCTTATGAACCAGTGCAAAATTTTCATGAAATTAAGAATAACGAGTTAGCTGCTACACACACATTCCCACGGTCTCAAAGGATAATGCTGTACTTCGCCTCATGTTAATATTACTGCCGGGCTATAGAGAGAATGATGTTACCCGAACACTTGAAGAGGGAGATAAAGTACATAGGATTTTATGAATAATAGATGGGGAACTGTGTGAAAGATTTTTTTTTTTTTCATTAAAAAAATTCTGTTGTCAGTAAAACATAAAACACCGATGTCTTTATCAACTAGGATTTTTTTAAAAAATTCTGGAAGCAACTTTTTAATCTCTCATTAAAAAAAAATATAAAAGATGCAAATGACTGTCACAGACAATAATACAAGTGTTACGGTTTAGGGCCACGAGATGGCGGAAGTTGTTTGTCTTAATTTGAAAAGCTTTGATTCATTGAATTGATAGCTTGGGCTCAGTAAAGGCACTGAAGGATGGAAACTGCCGCCCATCTGCCTTCAAAAAGTTAGTTATGGCTAAATGAGCTCTGCCTCCTCTCTCTCTCTCTCTCTCTCTCTCTCTCTCTCTCTCTCTCTCTCCCTCCCTCCCTCCCTTTAGGGAATGTTTAGAGGATTTATTTTTATTATCATCATTAATTATTATTATTTTTTGCTTAGTGCTATGCCTATTTGAGTCCCTTAATATGTGCAATACCCCCATTATTACACACTTTTTCTTAATTTTATTTATTTTAATATCGCCGAATTTTTATGCAATTGTATGCGTCTCCATTTGAAAATGTAAATTGGTTTTCTGCATACGCCACTAGATAGTCTTAATGACGGAACCCGATGTTACAAGCTTCATAAAAGATGTCAACCAGCTAGCCCATAATCTTGCTGCTACCTGTTGAGGAAAGAGAGGAGTGATCTATGCTACGTTCAACAGGTTAGGTTATAAGAAGTAACATAACCAAGAATCGAAGAGAGGTCCAGCAATCTGTCAGTTACAAAATTTTAAAATAATCGAAAAATGCATGGCCCTAATTTGATACCATTTCCTCAGTCATATTGAATTCTTATTCCTTAATCCAACTATAGCTTGCAGCTACCCACTACCTATCTCAAATGTCCAGACCATGTCCCATGATTTCTTCTGTTGCGGTGGTGTAATTTTCAGGACTAGTTATTGTCTTCACCTCCAATATGCTGTGGGTTTGAATCTTACAGTGGCATGCATGTTTGTGAATGATTTCATTGCTTAGCGGAGGCTTGAAGTGGCTTGTAAATGTTCAATGCTTGGTCTCGAAAGCAAGGCCTCAGATTATCTGACCTTTCGCCCACCCATTGCATTAATATGTTCTATAGATTTTTCAACCGATCTTGGTGGAATTCTCACCGAAAAAAATTCACCTGTGCAATGTAATATTACATGCCACAATAATTCTAGGTCAAAATTTCTTTGCGCCTATTCCATTACATTCATTTGCTATTTCTACATCTGTCTAAATGAGGCTGATCACTCTAGCCTCTTCGATTTTCCATCTCCGACGCTTGATTTCCTGCAGCGTAACTACCCAAGCAATTATGTCATCTTCCTTGATAATTTAATGTTTTTTCACTTCCTTGATTTAATGTCTGCTACTCTAGTTAGCTTCCGTTTTTTAAACGCTCGGAGAAAGATAATATGCCATAATATTTACAGTAACTAAGTACAAACATCTATTTACTCATTAAAATACTGATAATTCTTGACAGTCCACTGTTCTTCCTTCACATGTACTGTCAATTTTCTCTTTATGAAAATTTGGACCATAACCGTGTGTATGTTTTCTCCTAAGCAAATCCTTCAGCTATGTGAACATAGCTAATCCCAGTCTTTTATCCTTTGCATAATGCTAGTGCCAGGTAAGGTGACTTTCGTAGTTTCTGCTTATCTTTTCCATGGTCATTCTTCTGATTCAAACACTTACTCTCTTTGATCAAGTTATCAAAATAGTTATTTTTAGAATGAAGATCTTCATCCTCAGGGTCATAACTTTAAGATTGGTGGTGCCTTTCACAACCGATTTCGTTCCACTCAAATCTTAATTCCTGTTACTCAAACATTAACTTGTCAATAAGTATACTAAAGCTATAATATAAGCTACAAATCGTCAGTAGGCATGAAATAAAGTATCGGTGACGACTAAGTGTGATGGTGGTGGCCGTCTACCTGCCGATTCAGAAAAAAATGGAAGTAATTCAGCTTACTTGCTTTGGGGAATGAGAAGCGTTATAGGATTAATTTGTTTTGTTTTTTAAATAAAAAATAAATTTAGTTTATATAAAATCTTTAAAAAAAAATTATTCTCTCTCACATGGTATTAACAAATCGTGAGAAAACAAGATATTTTTCCCTTGGTACTTAAAATAATTTGCATAGTGAGCTGATAATCTAGTTCCAAATGCCAAGCAACTTTACCACACATTAATCTGACGACAATCTGACATTCCCATTTAAATTTGTCTTGATTTTCAAAATTGGTTTATGAAACACAAAGTAAACACCTCACGTGTTTACTCTGAATTGGCATAGGCCTGTTGCATTTTCTCCTTTCTTTTAACTGCCATGCAAGAAAGTCCTTTTAAGGGGGCGGGGAGGACATCGTATATTTTGCCAGGCCTTTCTGAAAAGGTACTTAAATACTTAATCATAGCTGTCATTAAAGTAATTTTAGGTTTGTTATCCTATATACAGTAAGATTTTCCTTGAATATTTGTCTAAATAATGTATTTCTTTTTTTCTTCCTTATTTCAATTTTCAGGTTATAATAACTCATCGTAGTCCGTTGCTTGCTTTCCACTTTATGGTTGCAAATAGCTTTTGCTACATCCCTGAATTTTTAATTTAATCATATTACAATCACTTCGTGTCAAGAGCTGTAAAATTTAATCATCTAAACGGCAGCAGTCATTAGTGAATATGAAGTCAAATATATTTTCAAAAACTGAAATATTTTCACACAAAGAATTTAAGAACAGGAAAAGAAAAAAAAAAAACTAAAGAAGCAGTATGTTGTTTTAATCTCTCCACTTATCTTTTCTTAAAAAATGTTTCCTTATTCTTGATATTTGGTTTCTTCCTTTGTTTAGTCAAGTGAATTCTCATTCTTTCTTGTATAGTTTTCCATTTTCCTTCTCACTGATCTTCTAAAGAGTTCTGTTTTTATTCATTATGCTTAACTATGACGTTTCATCGCTTTCCTCATCTTCCATTGTTGCTGAAGTTTCAATTTTCAGTTATCACATTTTAGGAATAGGCGGGAGATGTTTCTGGACCCCCCCACCTCAAGAAAATCGTACGAAAGACTAGATTTTAACATTTTAATTGCTAGTACTTGGAAGTTTGTGATGATAATAATGCAGTAATGGTTACATTAGCGCAATTTTGTCATGAGCTGTAAAGCAGTTTTTCCTTCTGACGAACTATCCATACAGCGTCACGTTTATTCACAGTAACTTTTTCCAAGCCTTTTTTTCATTTTTTTCACCGAATGCATAATTAGTCAATTTTATCACGGATGTATGAGATTTTTCTCCTGGGGAAAAAACCCATAAATTAGTAAAAGTGAATGTCGAATACATACAAGTACGTACAAATGCGAAATTTTATGAGAATAATTAAACAAATGGAATAAAAACTTTAAAATACAGAATACCATTTAGCAACAAATGAGTGTTTTAAAGGGATAATTTGTTATGAATAACGGGATAATGATGAGTCCTAGGACTACATGGAGGTGCCCGTGAAATAATAAAGATTTTTTTTTTTTTTTTGTCAATAGAATATTCTTCTTTAACTTCTTTAAAGTTCTTTTCTGTTTGTTTGCATGAAAAGATTATAAATAATAAATCTGCTAAATTCCTTTTACTCCCTAAAATGGCGTTTAGGCATAACTACTTTTTGAAAACTGATGAGCAGCAGGTCTTTCGAAGACAGGAATCTGCCACAATCTGGTGATCCCTAACCATTATTATTATTATTACAGATTTTTTAAATAAATTCCTTCAGTTATCTCATTCTTCTGGAAATGCAAAATGATAATTTGAGAAAGGATAATTTCTCATGACATCATGCTTTTACCGTGACATAAAATAGTCTTTATGCGAGCCCCATTTCGAAATTTGAAAATAGTAGCCCTAAGGACAGATTATAGATTATATTTAGCGCTGAAGGCTTTCTTGGTTGAAGTTCTTCTTGTAAGAGTTGACACAGAAGACGCCAAAATTAAGAATGGATAACCATTCACAAAAACAGTCAACAAAAAACCACAGCTATGAAGGCGCAGTTATTACCTTCCCGTAAAAGAAAGGAAGAAATACAATGGGACATATTAAAACAATCAATTTGTGTTCGCTGTATTTACATGCGATCACATCCATTCTCAGATTGCCAAAACTGCTATACTTACCTCTCAAAAACCAAGAGTGGCCAAGTCATTAGGAACAGCATTTAATAACGAGTGAAACCCTCCTTTGCCTTAAGAATGGCTTGTATTCTCTGTAGCATTGATTCATTCAACTGTCTAAAATTTCTTCTGAATGTTTGTCCATCTACAGTGGCATCATTGTCGCCCAATTGTAGCTGATTGGACAGTGGCACGCTGCTGCGAATTGTTCTTTCCACTTCATTTCAGAGCTGCTCTATTGTGTTGAGGTCTGGGGAAAGCTGGCTGCTGTCATGTTCCTCAAACCACTTCAACAGGCTTTTTGGCAAGGTGCACTGTCTTGCTGGAAGTACCATTTGACAATGGGTAAACTGCAGCCATGATCGGGTGAACAAGATCAGCTACGATGTTAAGATAGGCTGTGGCATTCAGGCGGTGTTCAACTGGTATTAGGAGTACTAACGTGTATCAAGAAAACAATACATTCCTCACACCATTACACCTCAGCCACCATCCTTAGCTGTTGCTTGGCAGGAAGGAATATAAACTGGACTTGTGAGACCAAGCGAAATTTCCCCATCATTAGCTGCCTAGTGTTGATCACGTACCCACCGATACCACATCTTCCTATTCTTAGTTGACAGCATTGGGATCTCAGATGAGCGTCCGTTCCTTTACCCCATCCGTGATAGCGTGCGACGAACTCGAACTGCGAACTCCGAGATGATGTTCTGCACACCACTGTTGTGACGAGCTGTAATTTGGTCGTGGTCCTCCTGTCAGGTTTCGCAATCCATGACGTTCTTCTCTGACACCTCATGTATCAATGACTTGTTTCAGTCCACAGTAATGCCGGTGGCTTCAAGTTGTCTGGTTATTACATCGCTCTTGGTATACCTGTTGTGCGTGAAAAGCCCAGAAGAATAGACGTTTCCGAGATATTGGCACCAACAATCATACCACGCTCAAAGTCGCTAAGTCATGTCTTTTGCCCATCTGATGAATCGAACACAAAAAAAAAGAGTGGGGGGGGGGCTGCAGAACCGTCGGATGCCTGTCTGTCCTGATTCATTTAACAGACTACAGCCACTTAATTCAACGTCTTCGGGAATGGTCTATTTTTTTAAGTGGGGAGGTGTTCCTAATAAAGTGGTCACTTGGTATCTAAAATATATTGTGTATATGGCATTAGTTAGATAAACATTGGCCACAGTGGCGTAGCTAGGGGAAGTTTTCCCCTCGGGCGGCACTTTGAGCCTCTTTGAACTTTTGCAGTTAATTCTAAAATACGGTCTCGAGAACTCAGTTCAAAATACTGTACTATAATACTACTGCGAATTTTTCTCACAATTGCTGTAAGTGTTGCTAGTTGTGAGAGGAGTTTTTCTAAATAAAATAGATTAAGAATTACGTACATTACTATGAAATAGACTTCTCCAATGTCATCGACGATTTTGTTAACAAAAAAGCAAGAAAAATAACATTTTAGAATGTTGAAATTAAAGTTTTATTTCAAAAATAAACAGTATTTTAATTTATTTCCCTATACATTGTTTTGACTTTTTATAGTATTTTTGGTGTGTATTGAGAGGGGCGACAAACTCAGGGATCGTCCCGGGCGGCAAATGCTCTAGCTACGCCACTGATTGGCCGTAATAAGACGACATGAAGATTTAAAATATATGGCGCTAAGATGAGTTCCAATTTCCACACTACAAAACACACACACACACACACACACACACACACACAAAAAAAACCGTTGTTTGGAATGAGACAAAAATGCTCCATGTTTCGTACAACTATATTTAGACTGCTTTAATTGAAAGTTACAACAGAAAATTTTAATTTGGAATCTGAAACACATTATATTCAGCCTATCTGCAGTAGAACGCAAGCATGACTGGTGTTGTTTCATTACTAAGGACTGGCTTTTGGCTCTATATACTCTAGCATAATTTATGGGTACACCTTGCTGGCAATTCACACAGTAAAGTATATATATATATATATATATATATATATATATATATATATATATATATATATATATATATATATTAAGCTCTGTTCGCTAAAATCTTGGTATTTCCAGGTCTACCTGCTCACTGATGAGACCTCAATGGAGGTTTTATTCTTAGTTTTTATAATTGCTTCCTCCACATTTTTACCACTATATTGGTAAGAACTTAATCTAAGGAAGAAGCCAGCTATAGTATCAGCGAAACTAGGAGAATAATAATAAATAATATTTATGTAATAATATACCATACCGACTTTTATAACACTGATTATATTGAATCTGTGACCCTGATGTACATCATATGACAAAGTCAAATAACATACCCAGATTTGTTTATGTAGATAAATCTCAAATCTAAATAAATGTGTTTCTAATTAGAACAGTCTGTGTAAACCAAAATGTTTAAAATCTAGATCTTAAATTGTTATCTGCACATTGTTATCTTTTATAGAATTTATTGACGTGTATCACACCTAATAATGTTTGTGGAAAGTGATGTCGGAATAATACTGATACTGCAACAAGAGGAATGCTGGCAACGAAACTTTGAACCATGAAGTGAAAATACAACAAAAATTCCGATTATTGCCATTCAAATACAGTCTTTGGCCTACTTTTACAAGAAATACGGACCAAGTGCCGACAATGTATATATTTTTCCATGAACAGCTAAACAAATTACTTCAAGTGTTGCCATATTTTATATTAAGTACGACCTATCACTTCATGTGCACAAGCAAAATCAGACTACACAGACAAATCGAAGTAAAAATCTTCACCTCAACGGTGCAAATACATTTTGCACTTTACAGTGCAAATACAATACGATGTTTCACATCATATTGTATTTGCATGGTAAAGTTTCTGAAATTTTGATGACGCTTTTGACCGGTACAATGCAATGTTAGATAACATCATGCTTTTGCCACGAGGCATTTACTGAAATTACAGTATATATAAATTGTACTATTGAATATTCTATATTTATCTCAGATGCATTCTGTGCAACAGTATTACAAATGAATTTCCAACGTTTTATCGTTTATATAGTGCGTTTATACAATTAATATACGGAATATCAAAGTTATTTTCAAAAGTATAACTTAATATTAATTTAAACATTAAAGTAAGTTTTCGCTAGGTGTCAGGTAGAGTTTCCGCTTGTATTGTACGTTTGGCTGTGGTGGTGATTAATTTGTAATGATATTTAAGTTGCTCATCTTACTACCATTTTCTTTCGTTAAGATATGAGTTAGATCATTTAAAAGGGTACTGTTTCCAACATTCTTAAAAAAGTTTTTCATTTAGTGTTTCCAAGTAGGATGTTGCAAGTTTTACATATAAATCAGAACACAAAGTGATGATTTCAAAACGTACGAAATGCTTTAGATATAAAAGATTATAAATCTGGAGGAATAGGTAAGAAATACTCTTATGCACTATTAAACATTTTAATTTTGATAAAATAAGTAGCAAGTTTTCATCTTTCGCAGAGTGAAAAAACAAAGTTTTCCAAACAGATAGACGTTTGGAAAATATAATAACAACAATTTAGAGTCGCTTGCTGCTACTGTTTATGCTATCATGTAATTCTGTCAGTAAACAAATAAAAATAGACAAAGCAGATTATTACAGAGACGACGTGGGAATGACCGAGAATCGAATGACGTTTAAATGAACGTAAGGAGGAAAAGAAAATTAAGCAGCAAAATAAGAAACAACAAAGCATGGAATCAGGTAAATTAGTAAGGAAAATCAGGTAAGTAACGTTGATTGTAAAAAGAAGGATATTATTTGGTATGGTGATCTATCATAAATCATGCTGTTGATGAGTGGGTTAACTTCATTTTTTTTCTCGGAGCAAAAATTAAAAAATAGCATATGCAATTGAAAAACTGAAAAGAAAGGTGAATGTGATCGTAATTGTAAGTGCTAATGACTTAACTAACAATAAGTTTACTATGAGAGAGATATGAAAGGTTGTTGGAAGAAGTGGGAGAAGAGTGAGAAAGTGAAAATAGTAAATATATTACCTCGATATGATAAAAATGAATTAAGAAGAAGGGCTATGATGGCAAATGATTCAATGCGTAGGCTGTTGAGAAGGAATGGGTGTGTGGAGTGTGAGTTTGAGGGAAGATTGGATTTGTATAAGAGGGACGATCTACACTTGAGTGCGTTTGGTATCAGGAATCTCGAAAAACAAGTAACTGGTATGAGACCTAACACAGAGAGTCAAGGAAACTAAATTATAATTGGAGGAATGGTGAGAATGTGTATGTAAGAGCTACATGTTATGTAACTGTGTTAATGACAGGGATGGGTATTATCATGGAAATGAAGAACGATTTCGATATTGTTTGTCAAGTTCAGACCCATCAGACATGCAAAGATGTCTTCATATATAAGGAACTAGTGTAGAACATCTGCAAGTTGACCAACTGTGTCATGCAGACTACAGAAAAGAGTATATGTAAGAACATGCAGGTAGCTTATCATATATGTAAACGAATGCTAGGAGTATGAGAAACAAAGGGAGGGTAGTTTGTTGCCTTGGTCAATATGTCGGGATATCAGATTGCAGGCATTAGTGAGACTTGGCTCTCAGAATCAGACATCTTAACTGGTTTCCAGTGTAAAGGGTACAATATCTTTAGGAAGGATAGACAGGAGGGGGCATGCTACTAATGATATCGGATGACTTGAATCCAGTTAGTGTTAAGATCTATGATTGTAATACTAGTTTAGTATTACAATCATAGATTGTAATACTAAACTAGTGTTACAATGGCAGTGATTAGTATTAAATGGCAGTGAGTTTGAAGCCATCTGGTTGAATCTAACAAGATTAAATACATATCGGGATGTTGTTATAGACCTTGTGGATCGATTGTTAGTGATCATCACCAAATAAAGACGATGGGCGACAAAAAGTAATTATAATGGGGAATTTTAATTATCCAAATATTGATTGGGTAGCAGTAAAATCTCATGAGAAGAATGAAACTGAATTTATTGAGATGTTGCAAGATAACTTCCTCAAGCAGCATGTGACAGAAGGAACTCAAGGTCAAAGAGTGTTAGAAGGTGAAAAGCCAAACGGCTATTTTTCTGGCGACCTTAATTAAAATTAAGGGGATAAAAATCCCTAGTTGTTTTGCAGCCAGTGTTTGTACTACCAAGTGATCACTTACGCTTGGATTCGCCGATAGTTCTGCATGAAACTCATAGATCGTAATTCTCGATCTTAAAGTTTCGCTTACTGGCTGTAAACAACAAGGGATTTTTATCCCCTTAATTTTAAGTGTTAGAAGGTGTTTCAGTTAAGGACGTAACTATTCTGCCTCCTGTTGGTAACAGTGATTATACTCACCTGGGAAAGTTTATGAATGCTCCATTCAGGAAAGGTTAAATGTTGAACTAGAAAGCAGTAAATTATGTCCAACTGAGGAGTATACTGAGTTCAGTATACTCCTCAAAATATGCTCCTTAAAAAATATTTAAATGATGCAATATCAGAATGTGTCCCGAGAGTTCGAAGAATAGATAAGGTAGTCAAATGGATGTGTAATCTTATTAAGCAAGAGATGTGTAAGAAAAGGATGATGTGGAAGGAATAACGTCTGCATAAGGATGATATCCGTTACGAAAATTATAAACAGCAGGCTAGACGAGCCACAACTGTTGTACAGAAAGATAAATCTGAGTATGAAAATAAACTGGCTCTGCAAGATAAAGAGAATCCGAAGAATTCTATTGATATGATGCAAGTAAAAGAATATAAAACAATAACTTTACTGAATGCAGGTGGTGTGAGGATGACAGATGCAGAAGAGGTTCAACTAATGAGTACCCATTTTGCTAAAAGCTGTCAACCAGGTATATGCAATATTGAGTTCACTGCTACCTCTTCACTGGATGAAGAAACTCAGGTGTATGAGGAGGACGTTTTAGAGCTGTTGCACAAACTAAGTAAGAATTCGGCATTGGGGACTGATCATATCAGTACGGGTTCTAAAAGAGTGTTTGGCTGAAATGGCTATTACTTTAACCAGGCTATATAATCTGAGTCTCAGAACAGGGAAGATTCCGCAGGAGTGGAAAGAGCGTGTGGTAATACCATTGCACAAGATGGTGAAGAGACCTGTTTATCCAACTATCGACCAATCAGTATCTCTCCTGAGATACTGATTGGTTTCAGCTCGCATTCAGAAATGGATTGATAGAGAATATCTACTTTGCAATGAACATCATAAGTTTATTAAGGGAATTCCATGTTTTAGAAACTTGCTCACATTCTATAATAATGTTACTACCGAGTTAGACAAGGGGAATGGATATACCATATTACTTTTGAATTTTGTTAAGGCTTTTGACATAGTACAACATGGAAGACTTGCATGAATTGGAGAATATGGGATTGGATTATAAAATATTAGCGTGGATAAGAGGATGACTGACAGATCTCAAAAAGTGGTATACGGGAGAAATGAGTCCGCAAGATTTAAGGTAACCAGTGGTGTACAACAAGGATCTGTCCTTGGTCCACTGTTATTCAATCTTTACATGAATGGCATTGGGAAGGATTTGACAGGCGACATAAGCTAAGCTTATGTCGTCTGTCAAAATAGGAGGGTAATCAAGAATGCCGCTGATATGCAGCACTTGCAGATTGATTTGAATAGGCTGGAATAGTGAGCATGAGAAAATGGTTGTCAGTGGAATGTAAGTGAATATAAAATCATGCACTTTTAGCATGATTAGGTATCCAATATTGTATTATATTGGCGGGATGAGGCTAGAACAAACTGATCAGACTAGGGATCTTGGAGTGTTAGTAGATGGGAAGTTAAAGTTCAGGGGGACATGCAGCAAAGATTGCAAATACAACTCAAAAGATAATTGCAATGCTGAAACGAACTTTGACATGCAAAGATAAGGATGTCGTTTTGCCTTGATAAGACTTCACTTGAACTATTGTGCGCAGGTATGGTCTACTGGTTTCCATTGTGATTCTGATACAGTAGAGAGAGAGTGCTGAGGAGAGTGTCAGGATTGTGGAATACTGATTATGAAGACAGATTGAGAATTTGCCGACCGCAGACACTAGCAAACAGGAGAAAGAGAGGTGGGATGATTGAGACTTACAAACTTCTGAAAGGGTCATACAGGATTTCAGTTGATTGAATTTTTTTATTTTATGGAGGGACCATGGTAAACGACAAGAGGGCATCCGTGGAAGCTGAGAATGAATGCTGCTAAGAAGGGATGAGGACTCGATTTTTCTCTCATAGAGTGGTGCGTTATTGGAATGGATTGCCATTGGATGTGGTACAAGCAGTGTGAATGAATTCAAGAATAAGTATGATAGCTGGTGCGTGTAGTATGTGGCCTCCCTCGATAAGTCCCTGGAGGTCTCTCTCTTAATAATTTATTGTACTTTTGTTCATAGTGTCTGGCGAGAGTGCTTACAATTAATATCTTACATAAATCCTTCTGACCTAAACTACACGAATTTGTTAGTAAACGCGGAATCATAATGGTTCAGATGCCGATCGGCGATAACTATCGGCAACGATCAATGTGCAAAGTTATTATTCCAGTGTTGCTACTCTTGAAACAAATCTTAGCTCCTCCTTAACGCAGTTGGAGAAATAATGGGACAATTGTGCCTATCGACTGGAAAAGGAGTTCGATTCTCGTCGTTACCAGATGCGTCTTTATATGGGTTTTATCAAGCGAAGGTGAGTTAGCCTATCTCATATGTGAGCGGCAGGTTTTAGATTTTTTCATCCACATACAGGCAAATCGGCCAAGAAAACATACCAATTTAGGTGCAGGTCGTGGTGGTGGTTAGCACCTTTTGTGTGTAAATGGAGGATTAAATAATGGAAACAGTGAGTTATTTGGAGCGGGGTCCTGTCACGATGAGTGGACTCCTTGGGGGTATTACGCAATAATAGTTATTATTATGAATAAGAAATCCTTCCTTCTCTTCTTATCCGTCCCTTAGAACGGGTAGAGTTCTCTAATTAGAGGTTTACGACGAATTAATGCAGCGGCTCATCACTCCTCTGCTGCATCCCCCCCTCTAAGGGCAAGTATTCATGTAGAACCGTGTGTGTTCACGGGGCCGGATTGCCTGTTATGAGAGACGAAAATCCCTGAGTTTCCGGGTGAAAAACCTTCTACCTCCGTGAGACCGGCTCTCATCTTTAGTCGGAAGAGACCAATAAGAAATCAGTACGATGAAATATGACTGGTTTATTTTTCTCAACTGTTGTACCCGATTTCATTTTGTGTTTTGTTTTTGTTAACTTTTTAATTGAAATGTAATAATTAAATATTAACTTAAATATTTATTATAATTCACGGACCTGCATACGCGTGGTAATTTCCAAGCCAGAATGTCTGCGGAGTAAAAGCTTCAAAAGACCTCATTGGTTCGATTTTAGTCACTGACAGTACATTTCATCTCATTACGTCTCTGAAACATCAAAAATTCTATTATCAAATTTTCTTAGAAATTTGAAACTGTGAGGCCCATCTGAGCGCGAGGCCTTTGTCTGAGGCTCGACAAACCGACGTCTGAGCCGGCCCTGCTCCTATACTTCAGATGATTACAGAATTAGTCGATCTTTGGATATTGTTGCTATAAGAATTATTATTATTATTATGTGACGCTTCCAAGGAGTCCAAGGACTTATCGTTAGAGGGCACTTCGTTGCACATAACCTACCACTCCCCACTTAATCCTCCATTTACACCATACAGCAGCACTTATCAACATGTACCACACAATGTCATTCACCGTCAATAAATTGCTTGCGTTCTCTAGTCGATTTATCTATATGCGGGATGAAAAACCCGAATTTCCGAGAGGGAAAATTCTCTACCTCTGTATGAAACCGGTTAATTCAAACAATGTTGTTATGTTATTTTATTCTTAAACAATCAGTTTCTTTTAAAAAAAAATGTACGATGTGATTTTTGTATGCTTCACAGTCCGTAACACTTATAATGAGAGGAGACAGCATGAGAAAGGGGAGTGAGGAAAATTCTGTGCCACAAAATGACTATCTTCAGAGAACCACTTCTCTAGATTACTTTTCTAGGAAGTGGAGTACTTTCTCTTTCTCTCTCTTTCTCTTTCTCTGTGTGGAGGGGGGGGGGGATGACTATATGTTAGGAGGTTTAAAAAGGCAAGTACATTTGCAAATGCTAATTGCCTTTGTAAACCTCCGCCAGAAGAACACATGCAATTCACAGGCATTGTGCACAATGGAGACAGGATTAACTATCCTACCAGAGCATCGATTTGGTCTCTAAGAAGCCAAGTTACCGTCATCAGAGGTCATTCAGCTTAACACGTAAGAAGAAGATGAAGACGAGTATACATATTTATACTCTTAAAATCTGAATTAATTACTGTTTCCCAATTTTATTTATCTATTTATTTAAAAAATAACTTTAGCCTCAGACAGCACTCATTTTAACGTGTGTTCGAAAACATTTTACGGACTCATAAAATGAACTGAATCGCTTCAAGTTGTCGACTGCTGACTAGTGCTGCAGAGTTTTGATTTTGTTTTACCGGATGCTTACCCAGCTCTCATTGAGAGCATGTCTGACGATTTTTTTTTTTCAACTATTCAAGTTCCTTATGCCCTCAGAGATAAGTTGCTAAGAGGAGATCACTGGCATGGAATGCCCTCGTTTCTTTCCTTTCTTGGCGTTAGTTATATCAGTGTATGCGTCCTCATGCTGTCGCGGATTCTGTATTCGAGCTTGAAGTACTTTCAAAGAAACCTGTGCTGAATAGATTTTGTTTTTGTTGATGTTTCTGCTTCTCGATCTGTCTTGTGCCTTATTGTGTTTAATATTTTTCTTTCGTAGTGATTCTGTTTGATGGAATTTATAGAGTGAAGTGGAGCCGTAAATAGCGAGTCCATAATGGAGTAAGGATTCGCATTAGTTTTGTAATATGCCGATGCACTCAAGTTGGAACAATTTTAAATTTGGTTTAGGTTTCGATTTCAGAACTCGCACCGTCTAGTGAATGTTGTTCAATGTGATTTTTCCTCTTCACATTTTCATCTCTATAAAGGACTTAGGTATTTGGCAATTGCTAATTTTTTTCAAGTTCATTTTTATTTCATTTTGTTTAATCTAATTTGTTTCTTTATTTTTTGAAGGGCATACTGCATAAACATAGAGCCACATAATAGGTCGTCAACTGTGCTTCTGAGATTGCTCGTTATCATCAGTTGTGTGTCTTGTTTATACCGCTGTGGGAAATACTTTCAAATAGCCATTTTACTATTAGTAACAAATGGAGCAGCTTAATCGAAAACATACAGCAGTATTGAATGAGAAAACTTCATTGTCATTAATGGATAAGATGAGTGAGCACAGAGGCAGAATACTCTTCGTCACATTCCGTGTTTAGACTTTCATGCGTGGCAATGTTTCGTACTCGAGCTACTTGCTTCCTGTGCAACTAGTTTGAAAACTGGTTGGACAGTCTTCCTTCTGTGATACAGAGGCAAGTCTGTGATAAAGGCTTTTTTATTTATTATTATTTTTTTAAACATGACTGTTCTGTCTAGGGTAGTGGCTGCTTTTCTAAAGTTCTTAATATTAGTGATGATTTTTATAACAATTAGCACATAATTCAGCCTTGTTATTAGCATTCTGTTTATTTATTTATTTTCTCCAGTACTGCTAAGCTAAAAATTGAGCGATAGTTTGCAGTGCTGTTCCATTTTCCAGCTTTTTAAATAGAACCCGTATTGTTGGATATTTTTAAGATGTCAGGTATGATTTCTATAGTTTGTGATGTAGTAAATATCAGATTATAAGGTTTAGTATTGCTTTTCATTTGATTCAAGTGGTGTGTGATGCTTTTGGTAGAGTGTTATTAATTTTTTCCATTGAATTTTGTAATTCCTTCGGTGATTATTACATGGCATACATTTAATTTTGGAACATTACATTTGAAACATTATCAGCCGTTTCTCCATATATATCCCATCTTGTCTTCCTTTAAATGTTAAGCTCCGCTATTGCGTTACGACCAAGTACGAGGCTTCATATAGACCTTAGGTGATAGATGATTTTATCGTCATGTATCTAGACCACATTTTACTTATTGGAGACTGAAGTAGTTCGAAAAAGTACTGCGTAGTCGAGAGAGAGAGAGAGAGAGAGAGAGAGAGAGAGAGAGAGAAAAAAATAAAAGGATGGAATACTATAATGCCAGTGTACTATAGGTGTACACTCACAGATGCATGTGTTCTCTGACTGGTTCGTACGATTTTAACAGGAGGGAGAAAAATTCCAACTTCTAAGAGGAGGAGGAGGAATCCTGCTATCCTCATATGAGATCAACTGCCACACCTTCAATAGCAAAGGACTTTTTTTTGAGAATGGAGGGGGGGGGGGCTAAATAATTAAAAGTATATAATCTTTTGCAGGATTTATTTATTTATTGACCAACATGTCGGTTTGTTATATGGTGGACCTATAAAATAAATCTGCTAAAACTATTTTCAAAATTAAATTCTTTCAAAAGAAAATAAAAACAATATCCGTGTATACTAGAGCAAAATAAAAAATTTCATTATAAGCAGAATAATTGTTCTTGGTAAATATTTATGTACTTTCATCAGTTTATTGGGCGTATCTATCTCTAAAACCGCGTCACTAATATTTTTGTAAAGAAATTTTTTTTTATATGATCTTATTTTAAATTTTTCATAAAATTATCAGCGATTAGTCTTCTGTTAATTTTCATTTTATGGTCAATAAATTTGAAATTCTACACTTTCGGCACTTTCGGTTGACTCTTCACTGTAGACCATAATATTTTTATTTGAGAAAATACTCTTTCAACAGGTTCTAAGGTACTTGGTAAGCTCAGAACAAATTCTACTAAATGCAGAATATTCTAAAATTGTTATTTTTTTTTTGTATTGAAATGTATAAATATTTTTAAAAAACACAATAAAAAAAAAGAGATAAATGCTAAACCTAACGGGACGCCAGAACAACAGGCTTAAACTGGAACAGTCCCGGCCAAGTGGGGACGTATGGTCACTCTGCTTGTTCCTCGCGTACTGGAGATTCGAACCCATGTATTTCCAACCAAAGGGTGTCATCGCGACTGATTGCGCTATGGAGTCTCTCGTTTTTCTATATTAACTCTATCAGGAAATTAACGATAGAGTTAATGATGGGAAATTGCATAAAATATATACTCCACTTGTATTCGGCAACCTAATAGAGCCTGACTGGAGAGAAAAGAACTAAATTAATTAAATATGAATTATTATGGATTTAGTTATTAGTATTAATTGTTTTACTGTGTCATTGTTGTTATTATTATTATTATTGATCCATTTAGGGTACTAACGGATATGGACGAGTATAAGAATTGTAAACCTAACAAGAAAAAATGCACTTTTTGAAATGCCAATGCTGGATCAATATGTTATTGGTTATATCACATGACAAATTATTTTCTTTTTCAGTTGGTTTACAATGAAAGCAAGTATGTAAAAAATACTTATTTCAGATATTTGACTCCAGTTCAAAACTTTGTCATTCTGGATTTGAAAAATTATTCTTAGCCTGCTTCAACAGTTACTTGTTATTAATTAATTGATAACAAGTAACTGTTTGGAGCGAGAATAAGTTTTTAACAAATGGTATCTATTCATGACATTAAGTAGATGAGCGAATATATAATTAGGTTCAGCTACCGATGTCGCAGGCAGAGTTTTGAGATTAGCCAGGGACATATGATTTTTCATTATACAGTATACTATTAAAAAATACAGTCAATAACGTTTTGTTTACATTTTTATTTCGTTCATCTACGAAATAAAATAAATTTCATTCAGATTTTTACTTCGTTCATTTACGTATAGTTTTTAACTTGTGACTTTAACATCCTGTTTTCTCATATGTTCTGATCTGTTTGCTGCAATGAGTAATGCAGCTGGTCCAGTTGAATTAAGTGCAAAATAGCAAATAATAGAAATAGTTAAACATTCTGCTTAATATACCAAGTCATAAAGGATCTGAGTCGAGTTCCCACCGCTATATTAAAAATATGCCAGCCAAAAATGGATTTTTTTTTTTTACCCCTGAAATAACTCACTTCTGTCAATCTTATTGTAACATTTAGTATGAGTAAAGAAAGATTCTTGTTAGACAATATACAGGGTGGTCATAAAATAACTTTCCCTCTTCGGAGGCATCTGCAGCTAAAACCAATAAACGGAATGGGACCAAATTTTATATTGAGAGTTTTGAAGGCATGGGGAGATGATTTCCGCGAAAAAAAAAAAGATTTAGTACCAAAAATCGCCGATAGGTGAAATTTTGGCGCTGGCGAGCCGAAAACAAGCAGATAATTACATTAAAGGCAGATAAAATGGAATAATAACATTTCGACAGTGTAAGGGACAGCCGCGTCACTCATTCCAGCTGGATATGTGGCATGTTACAATGAAAAAAAAAAAAAATCAGCTAACGCCTTTTTTATTCCCGTATACGGGAGTAGGCGAGGCCATTTAGCCCTGTCTAACTTTTAGAGACTGAGTGGGCAGTTCAATCTCCACTGGTACCAATCAGAGATAGATGGCCCAAGGCTATCACTAATTAAGCGGTACACAGTGAAGAGAGACGGCTCAAATGTGCCGCCATCTCGTGGTCCCTAACCCTAACACAATATATTTAATGTCTGAAATAATGTGGGTTCTACGGTCGATTTTCTTGAGTTTACCGGACGAAAAACCCGAGTTTCCGGGAGGAAAAACCCGCTTGCCCGTGCCAGAGATCGACTACCTCGGGAACCGGTCGAAAAAAGGCTTAGAAAAATTTCTTCTAGTCGCCGACTAGACTCGAAACCAAGTCTTCCTTCGTGCGGCTAAGCGCCGTGGTGTGCAAACGCTACATCTACTGAGCTACAACAGGCTCCTCTGTGGGTGATGAAACCCCCCAAATTATTTTGGGGTTTTTCATCACCCAACCAGGCGAACACATGCAGTTTACAAACAAAAATACATTACAATCATTAACATTATATTGGTATCATAATATGATGCCGTATACCTGCCAGTGTGAGTCTCACGGTCGTTGCATCATCATTATACGTCAAATATTAAATTTAGTTACCTAGTGCATATGTAATATAGGAACTGTGTAAACGGAGCTATATGCAGCTGAAACGTATTTGATCTTTGGAGAATATTCCTCGGTTTTGTGATGATGACTTCACTTCCTCGAAGTGCTGCTGTTTTTTATCCTTTTTTAAAATAGGTTTGACACATTTTTCTTAAATAACATGCAAAAATATTATCATGTTATTTTGAAAAATTACTTCATAACCGCCATTTGTTTCAATGCACACTAGCGCTCAATTTACAAGAATTGTAGGTATGTTAATTATGAGATTCTAGTCTATGCAACTCTACAGCTTTCGACAGTTTTTTTTCGCTTTTTTTATTAGATACATACTTTACATAGGAATTACGAAAGTAAAATTTTAATTATTGTTTCATTCTAAAAGAAAGGCTAAAAGAAATAATCTTGTGCGCTTAAAAATCAGCAACAAGTTTTTTAAAAATCAAACTACAGTATACAGGAAAGTAATGCGAAATTTTAGGAAAAGAGAGAAAGAGTTTTTTTATTTCTTCTTCCCGTTCTGATTACTTCTAAACTATAGTTTATGTTTGAATTAATTTTAGATTATTGTCAGCATTTTTAAATGTAGTACTTTGATTTATGAAATGCATATAATTTAAAATAAAAATATAAATTAATCTTTTAACACTTTTTCGTTCTCCAAAAGGAAATAGCAGGCGTTTAGTCCTGATTGTTTAGAAATAGATTTTCACCTTTCACTATCTCAGACTGAGTCCACTTCTGCTTCATAACGTTTCTGAGATGTTTTATATGAAGGAGACGAGAACACAGTAAACAACTGCCGCCATCTTATGTTCTTACTCCTAACTCTGTGTACTCCGACAAATTTCAAAAATAGCTTTAAAATCAGCTGAATGATACCTATCAGGAAAAACTACTTATCCCATTATCCTTTGCATAGTAAGTGTAATGAACTATTACGGCTGAGTAACTTCGCTTCTTCCCGCAGTCGATCTTATCTACATAATCTTTTATGTTTGTCAATTGCCTATAGTACATTTTGGCCGCTTTTCCATGTTTTGCAGTAGGAAAAACATGAATATTTCAGGACGAAAATCTTTCCCAACGTTTCTGTACGCATAATCTTATACAGTGGTATCTCGCTAATCCTAATTAATAAAAACCGTGCTCGTTCGGATTAGCGAATTTTCCCCCAAGAGAGAACAATAACTAACGTTTAAGACAAAAATAATCAGATTCTAATGGTACTTAATTAGGATTTAATTCTGTAAATGAACGAAGTAACTGATAGGGAAAAAAAGCTACTGTACTGTAATGTGAAACTTAAAAAATAATACAGTACACAAATTTATTTTGGTAAAAAATTTAGTTTGTATGTAGTTGTATTGTTGAGGATTCTGATTTAATAAACTGCATCGTTCTGTACATAACATAACTTAATTTCCCCTCAGCGGCAGGCCGACTGTGGGTTGTACTAACAAACGTCGTATCTATGTAACACGCGGACCCTGCAATGGAAGCAGGAAAAATGCGCAGAGGAAGAAGTACATAACTTATTTGCGTAAAAAATATCACTTTCTTGTACACAACACACAAAAAAAGTTTCACAAAATAACACACAAAAAAGTTTTTTTATTTCTTTGTAAAAAAGTCACTGATTTTCTTTTGCTTCTTGGAGGCTACACTTTTTTTGATTGCTTCTCAGAGCTGCATTAGCAATAAAATTTTATGGAATGGCTTATAATTCTGCTTAGCCCATTCTATACACATATTAAAACTGACAACTGTCTCTTCATGTTTTACTTTTTTATCTTCGAGTTTTTTATCGTCATCATCGTCTTCTAATGCATTCTGTTGCGTCATATTTATAATTTCAGCATCTGATTTGATTTCGAATTCACTTTCGGTTCTACCTGTAACCCATTCCGTAATATCTGTTTGTGAAATTTCAACATCTGGATTTATATTTTTAACCAAATTGTGCACATTTTGAATTTCCTCTTTTGGTGTATCGTAGTTATCTTTGTAAATTCTAGAAGGCCACAGTTTTTTCATGACGCTCGAATTGCTTCAGGTTCGACGGCTTCCCAAGCAAACGTGAACACACGATAAATCAAAATTGGCCTACAGTATAACCGTTCAATTGACAGTATGAAAAAAAATACTGTACTGTAATAATAATAAAATAAATAATAATAGTTAAAATAATAATTATTAAATGAAAATAATAGTACACAAAAAATAATACGTAATAAATAAAACTTTTTTTCCTTTCAAACCGCAGTTCGGATTACTGCAGAGTTCGGACTAAAGAGGTTCGGATTAGCGAGATACCACAGTATAATCATAATTATATTAGTATTATTATGAAATACGTTGCAAGGACGCAAAGGTTATGAAGCATCAGCGTCAGAACACAAATGTCCTTGATGTCTTCTACAACCAATAATAATAATAATAATATACCAAATTAATAAACACAATGCTCTTCACTGTAAAAGCAATAAGATAACCTTCTTATTCATAACAAAAATATTGTGCCTAAGTAAATAAACAGCTACGTCCAATGAATTGTATTTAGGTACTACTATGAAACAACTATACCAATAAAGTGTTGTATTTAATTACAAACGAAACAGTTTTTTTTTTTTTTTTTCTTTGTTGGCTATGACTTTTGTAACAATTCAAAATAATTGTTAACAAAGAAATGCTACGAAACAAGGTGGCTGTTCTTGAAGATGACTACATCCCTTTCATATCCTTGAGAGGAATGCTGTCTGTCTACTGTAATCCCATAACCCTTGTTTTCCTAGTTAACATATCCTTGTCCTGCTCCAACGTTTTTTTTTTTTTATGGAATCACTCTTACGAAAGTCTGTATAACCTATCGTACTTTTACCGTGGATGGGTTAAAGGTTAGATAAGCCGGGATACCCGACTCTAGAGACCAATATGGAACTTTTTAAAGCCATTTCTGGTCACATTAAGCAGGATGGTGGTCTTATACCGTACATCCCACGAACCTCCCACCTAAATATATTCACAAATATTGACTCCGCAGTGAAATTCGAACCCATGGTCTATTGATCGAAGAGCATATGCATTATCCATTCGGTCACAGATCACTCAGGTCTTTGGATAAAATATTTCAGCTTCTCTTATTAGTGAGTCTCCAATTAATATTAGTTTGTCATATACTTCATTATTTGATTTATTGTCAATGGGTTAGTGATCAGTAACCGATCGCCCTCCTTAAGCAAAACTGTATATGCTGTTATACCTTCTTCAAGAACAGCCACCTTGCTTTGTAGCATTTCTCCGTTTACAATTATTTTGAATTGTTTCCACTTTTTTTTTCTTTATCCTCTGATTTCTTTATACACACACATACACACATTTTTTTAAAATTTACACCAGTTTATCCCTGGCCTACAAAAGTTGCACTTTCTTTATGACGTCATCAAAATTTAGTAATTTTGGATAATAAGTTTTTAATCAATTTCAATTGTAGTTTCGATCCACTAACAATTTCAATATGATAAAAATTATGGATACTACTACTGTGTTGGAATAATAACTTTATTTTCATAAAAAAACAAATTACCCGACCTTTCGACTATCATCTGGAGCATTCACACACACACACACACACACACACACACACACACACACACACACACACACACACGCACACACAAAGAAATAAGCTACATAACAGTTCCCACATATATCCACGTATCACTGATTTGGTGAACCGTTTTAACCATACTGACATGACCTGACCTTTGGTGAAAAAAAAAATAATAAAAAAAATAAATAAATAAAGTTATTACTCTCAACATTCTAGTAGTCTCCATAATTTTACCATAACGAATACTGATAACTGTGTAACTATGAAAAAAAAAAGTCCCAACATTTATTTTGCTGGAGATTTCGCATGCCTCTAATAAATGTTCTGATTCCTGTTAAGTCCGGTCGTGTGCAGAATACTGTTTAAATAAATCTTAAATGTTCTTTGTTCATAGAAAGGAATTCGAACAGCCAAGGAAGTTGTCGTTACTGGCTGCTATGGACGCTATAAAAATAAAATAAAATAAATAAATAAAACATGAAACTAAATGAACGTCATAACTAACCTTGTGACGTAAATATAGTGTATAATGTGATGTCAACAGAGGTTCTACTATTTTCAGAAAGTTAAGGAAAATAATTCGAAATCTGTCCCATATAATTTTTTGAGTCAAACGTTATTATGGTTGATTAGTATGAATTAATGCGGAAGTTAAGAACAGTTTCATAAGGCTTATTCTGAAGTACCTATCATTAGGGTTACTTTCCTGTTTAATCAAAGTGACCGAGTTGCGCCACATTGAGAAATACATTGTTCGCTTGCAATATCAACGTCTCAAAAATAATAATAAGAATAAGAATAAATAATCTTCCAGCCTTGTAATTAAATTACGAAGCGAATGATGTTATGATTTAGACAGGAGGAGAAAATGGTATTATTTAGCAAGGTACGAAGCCACGTGTAAGTGAAGCCAAGAGGAAGTGGGAAATGTCTCTGCAGTCGTATAGCGTGCAGATAATACCATTTTCTACTCCTGTCTAAAACATAACATCATCCGTTTCGTAATTTAATTACAAGGTTGGAAGATTATTTATTATTATTATTTTATTTTATTTATTTATTATTATTATTATTTTTTTTAGACGTTGATATTGGAAGCGAACAATGTATTTCTCAATGTGGCCCAACTTGATCACTTTGATTAAGACAAGAATAGCACAATTCTTGAATACGACTAAAATGGATAGCACAATTCTTGTCCGAGAGCATTGGAATTACTATTATTTCAACAGATAAATATTATATTTACAGCTATTTTGCCTGCTTCCGTTTAGGAGTGCCCCTGTTTAAATGGCAGGGGCACTCCTAAACAGAAGTAGGCAAAATAGCCGTAAATATAATAGTTTGTTAAGAGGAGTAACATGGGAGTTTTCTCAGAAATAATATCCATAACAGATAAATAATTATATTTTCTTTCACATCGATTCTAGGAATGGTTATTAATTAAAAAAAAAGTAGTAATTTTTCTTATATAAGTTAAGTGGATATTAAATCCAACATCATTTCAAAGCCGAATACAGAAATCACGTTCCGATGCTTTGAGTTCCTTAGTACTGAGAGTTTTTGCTACCTTAGGTTTCTGCCTAGTCTCTGACGTTAAACCAATAAGTTTGAAACAGCTGTCAGACTAGTGAAACCTGTCAAAATGGACCAATAGAAGGCAGCATACGGGCGCTTTTAGCGTTCGTGCTTTTCCTATTAGGTTCGGCTAGAGCTGCTCGTAGTATGGCGGCGGTGTATTCCCGCAAGCTTTCTGGTCACTTTTCGCACGAAACTTTTATAGTTTCCGTATTCGGCTTTGAAATGATGTTGGATTTAATATCCACTTAATTTATATAATTTTGCATCGCCGAAATGAAGCCTTTGGCTCTTTATTTTAGTAAATACTTTACGCACCGACCAAGAGTTCGCTTACGGAAAATACACCTCTCCGACGCTTCAAGTTCCCTAGTACTGAGAGTTTTTGTTCTCTTGGGTTTCTTCCGAATCTGGTTCTCGGTGAGGGGAACCCTTCATAGTTAGTGATAATTTTTCACCTTTTACTAAAGATCCGTGAGCTTGGGTGATGAATGGCAATGCTGTAGCCCATGAAGTTTTAACTGAGGCTTGGCTGTTGCTGTCACCCAGGGCCTCAGTATGAGTATATATGAGTATATATATGGGGGTAATGAATGGCAATGCCTGTGAAGTTAACTGAGGCATGGCTGTTGCTGTTACCCCTTATATGAGCAAATGAGCGGCTCTGCTCGGTGGTGGGGGAGCCTGTTATTGTGGAGAAGAACGCTAAGTTTCTGAATTTTGATCCTGTGGATCGCTCATCTGAGGGATCTCACCCCACACTTAAACATAGATACCATGGAGGCGTTTGCCTTTTTTGAGAGACCATTTTGAGTCTCTGGGGAGAGTGCTTTCCGGCGGGGTCGTGTCGGTGGATGCTTTTCCCTGGAATATGAGCGGTTCTTCTCAGTGGTAGGGAGAGCCTGTCACTGAGTGGAACCAACGCTGAGTTGGATGATCTTTCGGTCTCGCAGGGAGTGGTCCGGTTGATCGCCTAATTTTTAGTGAGACCTTTACTTAAACAGTGTCTGACGAAAACCAATAAGTTTGAAACAGCTGTCAGACTAGTGAAACCTATCAAAATGGACCAATAGAAGATAATATACGGGTGCTTTTAGCTCAATAAAGCGGAATCTATAAATACATTCGTGCTTTATTGAGCACGAATGTATTTATAGATTCGGCTAGGTCAGGGGTCTTCAACGCATAGCCCGCGGGCCACTAAGCTATACTGAGGTATTTGTAAGAAGCTTTCCGGATTCACAAGGAACGCTGTGCATTTGACACTTTACATAAAATCCTATAAAAATAAATATTAGATAGACATGCTTCTTCAGCATCTACCAGCGCCAAGCGGTACTTAAGTACTAGTACTAACGTCTCAGGTAGATGGCTGAAGCAGTAGTTCGTTCGAGTGCGCTGTCTAGTGCCTTCCAGATACATCTCGAAGGTTCTCGATACTTCGTTATTTTCATATAAATACAAGAGGATCTCAGTCACAGTCTTAATAGTGTGATATTCGTGTATAAGCGCACGCTGGTTCGTCGTGTCAGCCACAGCCTATTGTGGTTTTATATTACCAGACTTTTTTCATTAGTGTGAGACATATTCAGTAAATAATAACCGTTACATTTTGGATCATTTTTTGGGTTCACCTTCCATCACTATGGCGTCTACGAGTAAAAAGCGTAAATGAAGTGATTCATGTCGGGTTTTTAATGAAAAGTGGACCAATTTGTACTTTTTGTGCCGATCGACGATAAGCCAGTGTGTTTAATTTGTCGTGAGTCAGTGTCAGTATCAAAAGAATACAATATAAATCGACACTATGAGACAAAGCATGTGTCCGATTTCGATCACAGGCAGGGGAAGCTGCCCTTTGTCCACACGAAGGGCGGCTTCGTGTGGACAAAGTAAACTGTCTCCAAATTGATTTAAAATGCCAGCAGGGTACGTTTAAACGGCAGAGGGAAGAGAGCGAAGCTTGCGTCAAAGTAAGTCATGTAATAGCTGAAAAAATTGCTAAAAAATCAAAAGCCTTCTTAGACGGCGAGTTTTCGAAAGAGTGTCTCATCGGTGTGCTGGGGAAATTCAGTGCCCAAATAATAAGGAAGTGTTTAAAAAACCGAGTTTGTCTGGAGTAACTGTAGCACGGCGTGTCGAAGAACTTGCCAATGACATTGAAGGTCATTGGCAAGACAACAATTTACTGTGACAGAAGAACTGCTAGCACTCGTATCTATGAAGAGAACGACGAAAGGCACTGATATTCTTGAAGCCGCCAAGAAAACGCTCCAGCGTTTCGACCTCAGCTTAACCAAACCCGAGGGTATGGTAACTGATGGTGCCCCTGCTATGGTGGGAAAGAACGTAGGGTTTGTTGCGCTGCTATGCAAAGAACCGGAACTAGAAGGAAAAGATTTCGTCCATTACCACTGTTTAATCCACCAGGAGAATTTGTGAGCGAAAACTGTTGGATTTGATAATGTCGTGAAAGTTATTGTGACTGTCGTCAACATTATTACGGCAAGTGGATTGAATCATCGTCAATTCCAAGAGTTTTTGACCCAAGAGTGCGAAGCGAATCACGGCGATGTGGTTTATTATAGTGATGTGCGTTGGTTGAGCAGAGGGAAGGTTCTTAAAAGAGTCTTTGACTTAAGGAGCGAAATACGGCAGTTCATGCAAACCAAGGGGAAGCCGATTGCGGAATTCAACGATCCGAAGTGGATGACAGACTTTGCCTTTGTGACCGACATTTCGTTGCATATGAATGACCTGAATACGCGACTACAATCCTAAGATCAACTGGTGCACACTCTGTTTGATCACATCAAAGCTTTTGTGGCCAAGCTCAAACTTTGGGAGGCACAACTTGCAGAAAAAGACAACTCATTTTCAGCTTCTCGCTGAGTCCAACTGTTCGTCTCTTGATGAATAAGCTACAATCTTTGCCGTGTTGCGAAGTGAGTTCGAAGAGAGATTTGGTGATTTTCGTAACCAACAGTCTTCTTTAGATTTATTTTCAATGCCATTCAGTGTCAATGCTGCCGAAATGCCAGGCTCAGTACAAATGGAAATGCTTGAACTCCAAAACAACTCTTCTTTGAGAGAAAAATTATTCAATATGCCCTTGCTTACATTTTTACAAAGACTACATTTCTGAGGATGTATTCCCTAACCTTCGCCGGCATGCTTTGAAGATGTGCGCTATGTTAGGAAGCACATATTTATGTGAGCAGCTCTTCTCCAAAATGAAGCATGTGAATTCCAAGACAAGAACTCAGATTATGGACCAACATCTCGAGAATACTATGCGCATAGCGACTTCCAACATTGATACCAACATCGACAAGCTGGTCAAGGAAAAGCATTGCCAAGTTTCCCATTGACATTGTAAAAAAATGAATGTTTTCTTCGTTAAATTATCTTTTTTCAAGTATTAATTGTATTTACTTATCACGAACCCGACTGCTACCTACGCTCTTAAAGCTGAGTTTGTTTATATTTGTAGGATTTTTATGTAAAGTATCAAATGCACAGCGTTCCTTGTGAATCTGGAAAGCATCTTACAATTCTAAATACCACAGTATAGCTTAGTGGCCCGCCGGCTTCATCGAAATTTTTAATGCGTCCCGCACTCTCCGAAAGGTTGAAAACCCTTGGCTAGGGCAACTCATAGTATGGCGGCGGTGTATTACCGCAAGCTCTCTGGTCCATTTTCGCACGAAACTTTTATCATTTCTGCACGAAAATTTTATAGTTTCGGTATTCGGCTTTGAAATGATGTTGGATTTAATATCCACATAATTTATATAATTTTGCATAGCCGAAATGAAGCCTTTGGCTCTTTATTTTAGTAAATAAGTAATTTTTCTTTTCACTTGCCTTTACTCCATTCCTTTAATTGCTCTTACTTTATCCATCTTTGTCTTTTTTTATTTTCTTGGCAATGCTGGTCCTGATTAGCTGTTACATCTTGATCTCTTAGTTTTCTTACCCTTTCGTTTAATGTTTCCATTATTTTTATTATTAAGATGAGCAAAACGAACTATGAACTATTTTTAGAAGTTCTTTTCACACATTTAAGACATCAATCAGTGATCATACTCACGAGTATGATCAATGATTGATGCATACCAGAGCGCACAATGCTAGTTTCGTCATGATGGCAGCATAATTCTCAGCTCTTTACGTCAGCCAGATATTATGAAGAGTTTCCAAAAAAGGAAGTTTTTTTTTTAAATTTATATTTTTTAAAATGCAAATATTTGTCAATGTTGATACAAAACTAAATGTTGATAGTTACCTAATATAAGACGTTCGCAGAGTGTTGTTACCATTTTCTGTTATAAGCAGTAATTGTCAAGATAGCGGCATTACACACACACACACACACACACACACACACACACACACACACACACACACACACACACACACACACACACACACACACACACACACACACACACACACACACACACACACACACACACACACACACACACACACACACACACACAAAGAGCGTTATGATATGCAAAATGTGATTGAGTGATTCGTGTGAAACGAGAAATATCACTGCATTCTTGGACTAAACTGCTTGATAATCAAATGTAATAAGAGGTCATATATTTATTATAATGCCTATAGGACAATTGAAAACTTTTTTAAGAAATGGTTTAGTGCGTTCATGAATCATTTGTACAGAGTTGAAAGAAATCACCTACTTATCCGTGAAAGTTTGCAGCACATGGTCCTTCAAAAAAAAAAGTTACATATTATTCCTACAAGGTTGCACGTCCTTCAGCATATCATTGAAGGCAATCAGTCACTCCGTTTCTCTACAGTTATGCATGAAAAAGATGAAGAGGACAATTTCTTTCTTTCTTTCTTTTTTTTTTTGTATCAACTTTTCAAATAATTCAAACAGACGCAGTTTCTGAATTTGGGTTTTTTTATTAACCCGCTGAATATACAGACTCTGAAAGTAATTATCTTCTCCAGAGTGAAAGATTGATGTGCACATTCTAACGCAGAAGTGCTAGGCTCGTTTTTTTTTTTCCCCTTTCTTCAGAAGGCTCCTTAGTTTTGGCAGTTTTATAGCCGAAGCAACTAAAGCTATGAGGCAACAGATATAAATTTATTATTCGCGTGTGTTCTGCTACTTTTTTTCCATTTCCGGACTAGACCGGATGTGAAAGGAAAATGCCTAATATATACAGTTTATGTCTGATTACCTAAAGGATAAAATGTGTACATCAAAAGCGACTTCACTGCAGAAATTAAAAGACAAAATTTGATACAGTTTTAGCTAAGTATATTTGAGTGCACCTGGCAAGAGTTCACAGTGAATTTGTTCACCTCAAATAAAAAAAAATGTTTTATTTTAATCTGCACTGAAAAAGTGCTTGTTTTAAGTTATTTCGCCATCTTTGCCACGAGATGTCTCGACATGCACTATTCCTCAAGAAATGCATGTCTAGAATATTCCCTCTCTCTCTCTCTCATGTCCTCAAGCTTTCACAGTGTACTTCAAAATTACCGGTAAAGGGTTGCATAAACTTATATTTCGTGTCTTCAGATTTTCCTCATTGGTCGCAAAAAGATAAGCACTTCCTTGCAAATTCCAACTTCCTGGTTGCACGGGAAGTGGATATAATCATTTTGATATCAGTCATTCAGTCACTTAGCAGTACATATAGAATTTATTTTTCTTCTGATTTATCGAATAGTCGTATAGTCCTTTGCGCCATCATTATTGAATACGCTTGTAAACTTCGATAAATGAAAAATTGAACTGAAAATGATACTGAATGAGATGCTTTAGAGAGAAATATTCCAAAATATAGTTTCATATTTCTTACTGTTACAAATATATTTCAGTTTATGAAGAATAACTTTGCCACATGCAAAAACAACAAGTAATATCACTTGGGAACTACATGAACTACATGCTTTATTTAAAAATGATATGCATATTTTTTTACTTTGAAAATAAGTATATACAATTCTGTATTTTAATTAATCATACAGGTAACGTAAAAATAAATTGCATAATGTATTATTTATTTTTTTCTCGGCCTGTTTGGCCGAGTTGTCAGCATATTGGCCTTCCATCTAATAGGCTGCAGGTGTGAGTCTCGCTGGGGGTTGGGGAATGGATGTGTTTGATTGTTTTTAGGTGAGAGTGAATTTTAATGCTGGTTATGAGACATACGCTTACTGGAGGCCTGAAGTGGCTTGAAAAAGTTCTATGTTTGGTCTGTAGAGCAGGGTTTCTGGATTATGTAAAAAAATGAATCACAACTATAAAAATGCTAAAGCATCCCCCCCTTCCTACCGTCGTGCTAACGTATTATAGATTTACAACTTTCTATGGGTGGAAATTATCTTGTTTCACCAACATATAGAACTAGAAAGGCTCGTTTTTGGAAATTAAGTAACAGATAATGAGAATATTAAAATGATATCAAAAAAGATATTAAAGAATAAACTTTCTGGTAAAATTTCGAAACTGTTCAGGTTTAATTTTATTTAGCTATATACAGAAATAAAATGATTGATCTTTAATTATCCTCATTATGTATTATCTTGTTTCATTAATTATCCAGGCAGATGTGTAAAGAATTGCAAGACATTGTTTTCTTTAAATAAACATATACTGTAGGTACATAATTAATATTAAAAAATAGCCCATAAAAACAAAGATTTATTTAAATGGATGTCTGAGTATCCAGCATTATGGATCCCCCCCCACACACACTTTTTTTGCATGGTTGAATTTCGAAGGAATTTGAGATGTGACAATATTAATAAAATCTCCCTAAATGCATAGAAAAGATAAAGAAACGAGTTTAAGGAGAGAGATAGAGAAATATTACAATCAAGGGGAAACAGAAGAAGCTGCAAACTTTAGTACAGGTTTCCAAGTTAGATTTTCGCCACTTATCTGAATGATACTTAAAAAAAAAAAAAAAAAAAAGATATGAGTATTGATCGCTCTGTAGAGCATAGAAAATAACATCATTGCTTTAGAGAAAAATATTCCAAAATACTGTTTTATATTTCGTACTGTTACAAATATATTTCAGTTTATCAAGAATAACTTTGCCACATGCAAAAACAATAAGTAATATCACTTGGTTATTATATGAATTATAAATCCTCCTTGATTTGTTTACCATAGCTAATAAATGCTGAAAGGATCCAAATTTTGAAAGCTTTAGATCTCAAAACAAGAGCACTGGTGTCACTGGCCATGTATACTGCATTACAGAATGTGTGTGGGGGGGGGGGGGGGGTATGGAAAAGATATATATCTTTGATACTAGTCACCAACTGAAGGAACATTATCTAGGCTTTTTTTTTTTTTTTTGTTGATACCCAGTTTAGTCGAGCTTTGGGAGGTGGGACTTGTTTTTTTATGCCTTCTCGGAAGAAACTCGATGGTTAACTTTACAGCTTTGAAAAATGTCTCACAGACTTACACGATTGATACCTACACTAGTCGGATTATGAATGAGATGGCTGCAGATCTCTTTCGTATTATTCTTTGCTTTCGTTTCACACACCACAAATAATGCACTTAAAGATTTGTTGTGTATGCAGGATGAAAGAGCGTTAGGAGAGTTATTTTTTTATGTAAATTTATGTAATACATTTATTTTTCATTTTTTCCTTTTCATATTGTGTTAATATCATCTATATTTCATCTATATTATTTAACTTTTTAACAGTGGCGGACAGTAAAATGTTTAAGTGAGGGTGCTGTATATACTAAAAAAAAAAAAAAAAACTTTTTTCCTAATCAGTAACGAATTTATTAATAAATAAATTTACATATTAAAATTGCTTTATTAAAAATATTTCATCCTCACCACGAACAAACACCAATAATAAAAGTTTCGTATCAATAGCAATGACAAGCGCAAACGAATATCCGCGTTAGATCGCAGTGCATTTGCTTCGTGTAACGATAATTGAAACAATATAATTATTTTCATATTATCAACAGTGACACTCGTCATAATTCAGCCCTGTATCTATAATAAATAAATAATTATATGTTATTTTAACAAAATAAAATAAGATTTACAAAAATAGTTCACCACGCACACACACACACACACACACACACACACACACACACACACACACACCAATAATAAACGTTTCGTATCTCACAGAAATAACGCGCGTAAGCATACTAAAGATACACTGCCGTTTGAGCAGTGTGGGAATGACGTAACGTGCAATGACAAGCGCAAACGAATATCGGCGTTAGAGCGAAGCGCATTTGTTTCGTAATCTAAAGCGTTAATCGAACAATTCCAATTATTAACTATTCAGTCAATGTCGAAACATAAGCTGTAACCTTTAACATGTTGTACTGCATTTATATAATGTTGTAAGCATTGTTATTATTTATAAACACAAACAAAATTTAATTTTTTCAATTTTTCCTTGGGGGTGCTGCAGTGTCGCAGTGCTTATGTACGGACCGCCACTGCTTTTTAAGCACTTTAAAATGCCACGTTCATTTTGATAAGTGTGTATAAATCTTCTTCCTCAGCGCGCAATTCGTAAATAAGATGATGACTGGAATGTTATTGGGGTGGGGGTATTCTGACGTGGTTGATGCACGTGGGAAGCTGACCCCCTGACTTAGTGCTGTATTATGCTCGCTGAAGCAGCTGCAACTAGTTTGTTTATATGATTGCTGCTTTCCTCTCTCTCTCTCTCTCGTAGGATTTTTTCTAACGAGTTAACTTGTAACATCTGACATCTGTAAATTTCTGCTTATTATTAGTAGTAATTCAATTTGCTATTCCAAATCAATACTCCGTGGACAGATATTTTCTTTTCAACTTGTCTTTTTTTTATTAGGGATGGAGATTTATTTAAACCTTTTCTATGCTCTCTTTTCGTAAATTGATGTACGGCTGATTTGACGCTGTCTATGTCCATTCAGTCATCAGCTTTCAGGCGATGTGTTTTGAGAATTTTCTTTCCACGAAGTAGACTTTTCTCACAGCTTTGAGGCGTCTATCGTAGTAATGTTAAATGATTTGGTTGGGTCGAAGCAAGTATGGAAACTGGGTATGAAAATCCCTAATTTCCTGAAGAAAAATGTTAAATAGGATAATTCCTCATTTTTACTCTCCCTTTTCCTTGATAGTATCATTGTTCTCAGGCAAAGTATGTAGTTCAAAGCAAGTGTTGGATCGGATCCCAACACTTGCTTTGAAATCAATGTACATACATACGTCTTAAATTCCTGCATCAATAAGCAAGGAAAATTTCTTCTACTCTACCATATCTCGTTCTCAATTCCTCTCATGGTCATCATTTGCTAGGCACGCGTGCGCACATACATACGCAGAGAGAGAGAGAGAGAGAGAGAGAGAGAGAGGAATGTAACTTAAATATACGAAATAGTTTTTTAGTTTCAGTGGTACCCCCACATATGAAGTATGATTATACATAAAAGTTAATGAAGCAATGGCAGCACAACTTTTGTTTGTTTACTGTATGTTTCATGCACGTTCACCTCGCATATTTTTTGTGTAATCACTCACCTAGGTAACCTTTTTATGACGGTAATGGGGAAATTACATCTATACAGCTGTATTTCTGAGTATGCACAAGTAATTGTGCAACATAAATATACTACCTAGTTTTTAATTACAATAGTACGCTCACATCTGAAAGACGATGAAAGCTTCCTCTGTGTTGTAAACACATGAGCAGTACATAAACCACTGTTGTTGTTTTTTTCCTTTGTTCCAAAGACGTGTGAAAACATCCATTGTTTGGCTTCGTGGAATATCAGAAATATACCCGTTTAAAAAGCAGTTTAAGTTGCAGTTCATATTGTTGGTGCTGCTCTATTTTGCAAGAATGCAACAGTATTCCTTTTACTACACTACACTCAGAAAAGTAAAGATTTCAAGTAAAGTGCTTTGTGCTAGTTGTTGACCAAATGGGAATTCAAAATAATGGAGGTAACTTGATTACTTGACTTTCTTTGATATGAAGTATGAAAATTCCTATATCGAGTTAGGCCCGATGCTACTGCTAAGAGATTAGCTGAAATGTTAAATTTTGATTCCCAAAATCATATGATTAGCTAGACATGTCCTCAAGTGTCAAATTTAAGAATACTTCCCTATCACCCCCTCCCTGCAAAAACAAACGAAAAAGAAGAGATCAGCTTTCAAGTTTTCAGAGTCTGTTTTAATGTTGTTAAGCTTCGTGCAATACTGTTGTAAACCGAAATTAACATAATAATTTCTGAGATATTGCGATGCACAGTTTCCATGCATAAAATAAAAACAAGAAGGAAGATTAAAAACAAGATTCCATGCAAACATCTTGAGAGAGTACCTGAATTTTTGCATTAATTAAAGTTCATGACCAGGGGCGGCGCGTGCACAGGCACTGCGGAACTGCAGCACCCCCAATTTTTCTCGATATATAAATATATTTATTAATTTATTTATATTTGCTGTAATATTTAATTTTATCATCAACAATCCTCTACAATTCTCTTATTTTGTATAAAAAATAATAAACATCCATCTTGTAGCACTTAGGAGGGCGAAGGACGTTAGCAGCACTGTGTTTACCACTGTCATATTGTTACGCGCGCAAGCATATGCACGTCATAGTGAGATACGAGCTATTAGCGTAATGCGGCACTATCCGTCGCGCAGTCTGTCTATTTATATACAGTTTGCGCCAGTAGTAGAGTGTTCGTAGTGCTTATCGTGTTTACTCCGTCTCTTTAATATTTGGACATTACAATTAAAGACAACATTCTTATAGTTTTTATTTTAGAACATTATTGGGGTTTTGATAATGGATTTTATTTTTAAGTAATTTCAAATTATACCAAACTGTATAATTTTATCGATAATAAACAATATTTTTTCATGTTTAATTATTACCATAATTTTGATATTTTATCCAAACACGTATACGCTGTACTTACAGTGTGTATGTATATTTTGAAAGTTGCAGCACCCCCCCATGATTTCAAGCCACGAGCCGCCACTGTTCATGACACTCACATCTAAATTTTACTGTCCCGTATTCCCCCCCCCTCTCTCACTATAGTTTTGTGAGGAGAAAGTGTGTGTGTGTGTGAGAGAGAGAGAGAGAGAGAGAGAGAGGAGTATTTCCCCGCTGCACATCACAGGTTCAGTTCTGGTAGAATGAATGAAATGGAGCTTGCACAAGAATCATTCCAAACACTCAGTGTTTTCAGTGGACTGTGTTTCTCTTTTTATGCATATATTTGGCCTTATCCTTCAATTTGAAATTCAAAAAATAAAAATTAAATAATTAAATAAATTACATAAATAAATATTTCATCCAAAAAAGTTTTTTTTAAATCAATATTTCTATCTTAGACAGACAGATATTTATTATTAAGTAGATCATAGAAGTTCGTGGAATAGTGCTGAAAGTGGGTTAATTCGAAAACATGATAAGGAAGTAACGTAAGAGCTGTAATTGAAGTTTAAAAAATAACTCTTTTTTATTATTATTACAAGGGAGAACAGTACAAAAGTAAAAGCGATTAGTTTCGTTTGGAATTCGTGCAGAATAAGGTTAATGGACCTTTCGCCTAAGTCTAAGAAAGAAACAAAGATAAGGAGAACATTTGAAACATATTTCGAGCATGCTAGATATAATCCCCCCCCCCTCCTTCCGAAAAACATATTTTAGTTTAAATACTGAAAACATCATTGCATTAAAATTAAGGTTTCTGGCTGGGAAGAAATTCCGGAAATTTTTCTAATCTTTCTTGTTTTGAGTCCCCGGAAAAACAGCTCGACAACTGAGACCTTTATAAATTTAAATTTACAAATAAAAAAAATTAAAAAAAAGCGTTTCATTTATTATAATTTTTGTTTTAAATGATTGTTGTAAATTTTTATTACAAAATAAGCATCGCTGCAATAAATATAATGTTATTCATTATTTTATACGTTTACTTGTGTTTCTCTTAAATACCCAATAACATTATTATATGCCTATAAATGAAGTATAACATCAGTAAAGGTCAACTCCGGATTAGAAACATATAGACAGCTCACTAGCCATGCAAGAAACCGAGACTCCTGGAGGCTGTTGTGGAAACACAGAAGACTCAACCCGTCCCCGACGGAAGAGGACAGTAAGTAAATAAGTATAAATGAAGTGCATCGATATAACCACAAGTAATAGATATTTTTATTATACTTAGCTTCGAGTCGGCTGGGTTTTGGAATGACCGTTATTAGGTGGTTCGTTAGATTAACGGGGAAGGAGGGAAATCACTTCCAATAGAAAACGGACTTCCATGCTGTAATTTCTAATTTTTATTTTTAAATTTGGATGGTATTTGATAACGTGTTGATAATTTAAAAAATACAGACGATTATTTCATTTTAATATTTCTTACGTTTTTTTTTCATTTTTTTTTTCTTTTTAGCTTCAAAATGAAAATAAGTCGATTTGAAGCTTAGAAACACTTTAAGAATGTAAAAATGAGTAGCTCGGGTGCAGTTATTGTGCAAATCAGATTTCATATAAGACAGAACACCATTGGAATGATGAGGCCTTTAGCACGTATGCATGAATCACATTTTAAAAGAAGTAGGTGGGAAAATACGGCACATTTAAGTTTTTATTTATTTATTTATTTAGTAAAACAAGAAAATTAAGAGAGATTATGTCTGGATTGGCCGCCGAAGATATCTCAATTCGAACAACTACCAATAATAGTTCCTTTATACGCGAATCAATTTCAAAAAAAAAAAAAAATATATATATATATATATATATATATTACTAAAGAACCAGTCAGATATCTAATTTGTATATGAACAAAAAAGAAGAGCAAATATTAAAACTCAGAGAATTGATGGAATCGAATTATCGTTTAATTGTAATATTGTATTGGAAATAAAAAATATTACAATATTGTTGTTCATTCAGATAACGCAAAAATGTTTAATATAGGATTAGTTGTTGTTATAAATGACAACATACTTAAAATGAATCATTCAGTTAACCTCATGGTAGACTTGTTATGAGGTTAATTAATTTGTTGTTTACATTTATTGCAAACACAGCTAAAAGCATAAATTACATAACGCTATTGGATTCCTCTCCCCTCAACCTTACAAAATCCCATACAAATGTATGATGGAATTTTGGGTTACTCTCACAAAATTTGAATCCTCTGCCAAGGTGTTATTTCATTTATAGACAAGACTTAAACCACTTGGGGTCAATATATATCTTTGTCGACTGCGTATGTTCATAGGCTAGTTTGTATTTTTTGGATGGGATGAAAAACCAAAAGTGCTTGTCTTAGAAACAGACTAGATTTAAGACCAGGTCTCTCTCCCAGGGACCCAAATAGGCAAAATGTGTCAAGATTATATATTACAATAATTCCGCTCTAGTATGATAGAATGAATTTAATCATATTTAAGACTTAGGAATGTACACTACAAGACGCCCATGCCGAGAGATGGAAGAGCACCGGGTTAATGGAGCTGCGTAGTGAAAAATGGAGAAAACGACAAAATGGAGTCTTATAGGTTCTTACGTATTTTGCGAAAACACCGTAAAAACTATCGGACTAACACAAAAAAAAAAAAAAAAAAAAATTGAACCGTACTCATAATTACAGTTGATTGTGATGAATCCCAAATTTTATGAAATTCCGTCCTGCCAGTGCAGAGTTATTGTATAATACACTATAACTTCGAAATGTTTCCCTTTTGTGCTCCTACAAAATAGTCTAATGGAAACAGAAATTTTGATGAAATTTCGACAACATTTTGTAATCTTCTAACGCTTTTATATTTCCAAATGGAGTAGGCAGAATTCCTTTAGTCCTGACTTTTTTGGAAATCGAAGAGCAACTAGTTTCCACCCTTAATTGTCAATAAGAACTGAACCCACGGCTGTCGATCAATTTTGGAGGATTTAGGGGAAAGAGTGCGGCAGACATCTGCCACCATTTCTTAGTCCTGAATTCTAACAGATACATATTCTGTGAAGTAAGTGTGAGTTTTGCGGTTCATTTTCTTGAGTTCACAAACTTTTGTATGGATTTCAAATTCCAAACTTAGTAAAATCTGTCTAGCCATATTCCAAGAATAACATTTGGGTACATACGAACAAAACGAATATAATAGCTACGTATGTTTCGAAAATGCAAACGCGGCTGAAATGTAGCCTGTTGTTAGCTAGAAAAAAAAAAAAAAAAACAGTAGGAAAATTTGTGCCGCCTGAAAAACTTTCTGAAAGAAAGGAGCAGAGTAATCGTGTGAAATGAGTAGCTACATTAAAAAAAAAAAAAAAAGAATGTTATTCCTATGCTATTCTTTTTGTTGCATGCAGTTCCTTTATCTGTAATATAAATAAAAATGATCACGCTGACATTAAATAGCAATAAATTTATATTTTTTATTATATTATATATTTATTTCATTTTATTGTATTCTCTTCTTGGTATTATTCGTTTGCCTTATATAACATGGTGCAACAATAAAGCAATCTCTTAATAGTATTATCTCTTTTTTAATACCCTCTGTTTAGCGACATTAATCGCTAAAGGGAGGATCTTAAATTTTTTGCAGTTTGAAAACGGATAACTGTTTTTAAAGGTTAGAAAAACGCACGAATGCTAAAAATTGTTCGAGATAAAAAAAAAAACTTTTAAAAAACTTGCCAGCTGGCTGTTTGCCTTGGTTACCAAACGCTAAAGCACTGTTTGCAAACAGAGCCTTGAAATACAACAGACTCTGCCAACCGTTTCTACCTTTTCCAGTTCTCTTCCTTGTTGACTCACCTCTACAGACCAAGAGATCGAGAGAGAGGAAACCTCTCTTTCTTACTCTCACACATACACATTATGCAGGCGCACGCAAACTACTTCCTGTCAAATCGGTAACAAGCTGTACTTGCTACACCAAGTGTGTGTGTGGGGGGGGGGGTATTTTTTTTGGGGGGGGGCATGCTTTAGTACAGATTAGCAGTACTAGTCAGTAAAATATGGATATTATTTCTGGGAAGATTCCCATGTTACTCCTCTAAATAAATATTATTTTTATGGCTATTTAGCCTATTTTTGTTTAGCAGTGCCCCTTTTATAATGTCATTGACTTTTTACTCAGATTTTAGGACATTACTGATGTTTTATATAGACAGATTGAAGCAAATAGTTGAAGTATTGAAGCAAAATAGTAAAATATGGAATTTATAAGGCTCTTGCTATGCCTCCATGCTTATATATATGTACTTGAGCATTTTTGGATGATGAATCATCTTTTACATGATGTCGATTTTTTTTTCAGGACTTTTAGACTACTTTTATCACAAAGTGTCACTGACAAAACAATCATACTAGCCAGAACATTCGTGATTAACTGACTTCATCAGTAATTCAAAACAAACGATTTCAATCCTGTCTGATATAAGTTTAGTTTAAACCCTTCAATATTGAAGCAAATTGATATAAAAACAAAAATAGTTTGGTGTGTGTGTGTGTGTGTGTGTGTGTTGATAATACACATAGTTCTTCAGTGGTACAAAACTTCGTAATGACAAACTTAATTCATTTAATTAGCCAATAAGGACACTTCGGCGCAGAACTCAAGTTGTTTGTGTGTGTGTGTGTGTGTGTGTGTGTGTGTGTGTGCGTGCGTGCGTGTTGATAATACACATAGTTCTTCAGTGGTACAAAACTTCGTAATGACAAACTTAATTCATTTAATTAGCCAATACGGACACTTCGGCGCAGAACTCAAGTTGTTTAGCAGAAATACTTGTTTTCTGCGCATATATTTGTTTAACCATCTCGGCCATATTAGCTACAGCTGAGCTCAAGTTCAATAAACTTAATCCAAAATTATTTAAGAGAATCAACAAGGAGTCAGCTACTCCTGACCTACTTTATAACTTATTTGTTTTATCCTTGCATGTCTAGTTACAAGTACGTTGATTATAGAGTAATGCCTCCTTTGTAACACGTGCATTTGTCAAAGTCCGAAATGATCAAATTACCTAAACGAAGCTACTATTATTCTATTTTTATTATTATAATCTTTGTAGTTTGAGATGCTTCCTATTTAAAATATTTTCAGGATTATAAAAGGAGCACTTTATTTCGAGAAATGAAAAGCGTCCACTGACGAAAAGTAAGTTTATTTTCAAATGTGTGTATTGGATATTTAACACATGACACTGGTGCCGATGACTCTCAGTTAAATGACACTGCATTGAAGTTGTGGTTGGTTCCTTTCAACTGATATCAGGTCAAAGTGCTCTCTGTGCAAGGCCGTTTGAACGTCTCTGTAAGTGTGTCACTGTTTTATTCTTCTTTGTAGTTGGTTATTTCTCGGAAACTCATTATAGAGAAATCAGTTGTTACGGATTTTTATCTCTCTCTCTCTCTTTTTTTTTATCGGAAGTTTCCGGAAGAGGTGTGTGTGTGGGGGGTTAAATATCGGGCCACTTGTACAGTTTTTACTCTTCATCTTTCAATAGGAAACTGTATTCACTGTTTCATTAATGAAACGGAAACTACTTCTGAAAAAATAAATAAATAAAAGAAATGAAATGAGGCGGTTTTGATCTCTTAAAGTTGTTTTTACTTAGTCAACGGTCTATTTGAAATATTTTTATTTTTAAAGTGTGCATCTATTTTTAAATCAAGTTTTTGAAAATCATCACCTTTCATAGTTACATTTTTGTAAATTGACTCCTTTTTTTTTTAATTTGATGCTTGAGGCAAATGCTCTACTTTACCATTCTTAGCGCGATTCCATTTTCTAGGATGCCTTAGAACGTTGTTTTTCACTGTGATCAGTTGTTCGGTACTGGTCCTTGGAAAAAAAAAAAAAATTACCGGTCCTCAGGAAAGATGAAAATCCAAATACAGCACATGAGCTCTCGATGCAGAAAATCAGGCTTTAAATCATAAAAAAATATCTTCTCCTTCTTCTTAAGCTTCACGAACCCTTAAGTCGCTTAGCTGCAAGCACTGTGGTAATATAATGAAATTAAAAGACAGACTTGTTTTGTAACTGTTGTTTATTGAAGAGTAATAACACGATAACACGAATGCAGACATAGAAAATATAAACTTGTCCGAACCTTTGCCAAACCGGCTAATCATGGGCCAATTTCGATTTCAGACTACTATTGCTATAGGTAATGTGTTGTGTCACAAGCTGGTCTCATACGGTGTATGGTAGCGCTTTTTTTACTCCCGAGAACTCATGTTTTTCATCCTGAAGAACACACACACACACACACACACACACACACACACACACACACACACACACACACACACACACACACACACACACACACACACACACACACACACACACACACACACACACACACGCAAATTAACATACCAAATACAAATACACTGGCTTCCATAGCCTCAGTTTCTTCGGTCGTAAATCTAAGACAATAACAACAAGACTGTGAGTATTCACAAGTAACCGAGAAAGCAGCCAGATTATTTACGTTATGACAGCAAGCAAATACATGAATAAATTGGATGTCGAACTACGTTTGAGGATTAAATCGACTTCTTTTCCTTCTAATACAAAGTTGTTATGCGATGCTAAAGATTCCATAATTCAAATTAGTTTTCTTACTTAATTCAATTTCACTGTCCAGTAGACAGTCAAATTGAATTTATATCATTGATTTTTAAGGATATTAAAAACCTACTTATTTAATTCAGTAAATTACAGTGTATATGTGAGACCACAAAAAATATACGACAAAAAAAAAAAAAACTGTTCTCCAGCTGTGTAAAATTTGGAAAACACTGTCGTGGGACATTCAGGTCTTAAAGTATTCCAAAAAATTTTATATTCTCTTTTAAGATAATAATGTCACTGAAATTTTGTAAGGGCTTATCGAAAATTGAAACAAAAAACAAACACCATTTACTGTTAATATTTTCATACCAAGTCTACACTGACTACTCTGCATTCTGCTCGCAAGTAGAACCTGTTGCTATGGAAACGTGAAAGCATTTCTCCGTAGTCTCATATCTTTCCTAAACAAAACTGTTTTATTATATATAGTATATATATTGTCAGGAGTGAAATTATGCTAAACTTTAATCAATGAACAATAAAACAGTGTTCATCTAACAATGTTCACTATTAAAAAATAACAAATAATATAATCAAATTAAAGCTCCATTCGTAGACTATACAGTTTATTGATACCATGCAGATTCATGCGTTCAAACATTGTATGAAACAAAAAAAAAAAAAAAAAGATTTGCGGAGGGAGAACATAAGAAAAAATATTTCAGTTATATTTTTAGACCTCTTCTTATTGCCACAAAACTATAATCCCCGACTTCAACCTCGCATTACTTAATTTATGGACAGTTTTTTGTTGCCTATCACCATATAATTGGTAATAAACAGTGGCGAGATGATTGAAACAATACATTTTGACACCTATTTTTGTTTCCTTCCCCGCCCCTGTTTCACTTAGGCATTGTATTGTTTTATGTGCAGTACGATTTAGACGTCAATCCGTTGTAGACGATGATATTGTCATTTTTTTTTTTTTTTTGTATGCAGTGGTGGTTATTTAAATTTGCAATATGTGGGAAGCGTCTCTTCTGTGATTTTGTGTTTTATATATGTTAACTGTCATACTGTCACATTATGATGTCATTTAGTAGCAAGTAGTGCATCAATTGAAAGTAATCATACCCATATTATTATTAGTACTTGCCATATGTTTGAAACAGCAATCTCGAAGTATGTCATAGTTTTCATGCTTGTGGTAGACAGTTTTTTGTTATTTGTGTTATCCTGATAGTCGCGTGTGAGAGATTTTTTTTTCAGTTAAAAAAAATCTCATAATAAGAGCTGTATTACAACTTCTATAGTTAATAATATAAAAGCGGTAATATAGATTTTATTATTAATTTACAACTACATCTTTTCCTTACTGAAAATAAAACATTGAAAGAAAATATGTGTTAAAATATTTATTTATTGAAAGACATTATGTATCTTGATCATTAAGACTTATTAGATCTGCTCGCATAAAACTGTAAAGTGGTTCTGTTCAAGATATCACTTATTTTCAAATATATGAATTTCATTGCCCAGTGTGAGACTAAAAACGTTCCTTATTTGGTAGTCTCTAGAGCAGGATTTATCGATTATGTGAAAAATTAATAATTAAAAGTAAATTAAAAAACCTTAATCTACCCACAGTACTAATGTATAGTTAACCTATAGGTAATATAGGTTAACTTTCGTGGGTGGAAATACACACACACACACACACACACACACACACACACACACACACACACACACACACACACACGCGCGCGCGCGCACACTATATATATATATATATATATATATATATATATATAGCGTAATTATCAAATACGCGCGCACCCGCACCCACACTTGCACATTTGGTAAACATTAGGAATATATGATGGCATAAAGACTGTTGTGCGAACATATATTTAAGGATATTAAAAAAATTGAAGTTTTTAGAAAGACGACAACCTTTGCACTAAAAAGTCCAGTAGTTAAAGAACATTTGAAAATGACAAATAAATAGTCTTCAGTCGACGCTTGTGAGAATGCTAAACTGGTGTTATGGTGCACCTTTCGAATCCTAAAAGCATAAAATCTCTGCGAAGTATCGATAATATGATTAATATAATAAGGAAATGCAGATAAAATGTAATTCACGCAGTACACAACATTGAAATTAATTCTGAAGACAACAGTGATCGCACCGGCAGATAATTTCCGTTAACTAGTTACAATATTGTTCAAAAAAATAGTGTACAATAGTTCAATTGTTCAAAAGTTTAATTTGGCTTGGAAAAAAAATATAATTATCATATTTAAACGTATTTTATTTTTATTATTTATGGACTGTGTGTGGCTCAACTGCACCCTACTTCGAACTGTATGATGGTATAACTTATAAAATAAATCTTGCGAATATTGTCGAATAGTGGAATAAAGACGCTCTGAGAGGAAGTGTTGAAGCAAAACAGATGGCCGAGTTGTGCTATTTTTATGTCGGAAAGATTTAAAACGAGATACTATCATTATCACGAACCATAAGCCAATCTATTTTTGCTACATTAATGGAGTCTGAACTTCGACATAATTTGATTCTGTTTAAAATTAAAAATGCCATGCTAATTAACATACATGCATACATACTATACTATACTGGGTAGAGCTATTAAACTACTTTTATTGATGATGATCAAATTGGGGACCGCTGCAGTTGCGCACATTCCTGAGAACTATCCTGTATACGTCATGCAATTTATTCTTTCTTTCTTTTTTCTCTTTCAAAAATGCATTTGTGTTCTACAAAGCACAAGAAAAGAAGGAAATGTCTGTTAGCTTACAGTTCATAATAATCATTGCTATAATGTTACAGTCTGATGATGATGATGATGAGGCATGTATACTTATAAGTAGGATTACCATATTTTTAAATACTAAACATACATATATAACTCTTCGGAAACATAATTATTGAAACATGTTTTATACATACAAGAATATTACTTTCCTCAGATGTTAGTATTTGCATACGTTTTTTAATATATCCTAAACAGCTCTACACTCCGACCAGCTTAAATTATTTTGAAATTCCATCCATCGAAATATTTCGAATCTTTTAAAGGATTTAACCAAATGTTGAGGTATTCATATGCATTTGTATAACTTACTTGCATTTGCTTGAAACAAACTACTTCTTTTTGAAAACCATTCTATCTCTTGTTTTCCGCAGTAGTTCACGAACTTTTAGCGGCATGAAATTATTTAAAATTTTTCATGTAACTTAACATACACAGTTTTTTTTTTTTTTTTTTAATGAGAGTACTATATTTCAATTACTGAATTGTTACTTCTTTCTAGTTCTTGAATTTTTGTGTAAAATATTGACATCAGAGGAAAATGAACCGGAAATAAATGTGATCTTTGATTTTTTTTTTTTGTGTGTGAATTTTTATTCGCAAGAAATAAGCTTGTAGTAATTCAAACATCTATAGCAATCCATAAGTTGCTGTAAACAGGGATAACCATCTGGTTTTAGAATGATACAGAAGTTGCTTATATTCAGTCTCTATAAAGTCATAATAACCTTTTAGCTCTTCACATTTTAAAAATCACCACATTTATATTTATTGCTAACAATGAATCACAGCCACAATTCCCAGCATTGCTCTGATCAAATAATCATTGATTTTATTCTTTAATTTTGAAAATACATTCCTTAGTCCTTGTCATTTGTATCCGCCGAAAAGTGAATTTGTCACCACAAAATGCCATGTAACTTAATGAAAGTTCTTTTTTTTTTTTTTCCCAACGTATTCACATCCAGATCCGAAATAGTTGTGTGGAATCTTTGTGTGACTTGAATTCAAGGTCTAATAGTTTCCATTTAGTACCACCATTTTTAAAATATTGGATTATTACTGGGAACATCTCTTTTACTATGTGGTAATAGCATCCGTGGAAATAACATATAAAATAGTTTGCTTATCATTCAAACATTGCTTAATAGAAAATGACCGAATTAATATTATTCATCATCTGCTTTGTTCTGGTGCAACTCATCTTGTTGCAAATGTTGGAGTCTGGGTGTATATTTTTTTATCCATAGTAACTGTACCCTCCTTAGCTCAGTCAGTATAGACGAAGCCCTTTGGTCAGAAACACCTGGGTTCGACTCCCATCAGTGACATGAGGAATCTTTATCTAGTCTCTTTCGACTAAAAGGAGTTAGCCAGTCTCATACGCAGGTAGGGTTTTTTCACCAGGAAACTCGGGTTTTTCGTCCCTCAGAACAAGCAACCGGCCCCGTGAACACACATGGATTACAGTCATGAATACGGGGGGGGGGGGAGGAAGCAATGGCGAACTACCATGTAAAAATCTCACCAGGAATACTCTCTGGGCAATTTCTACAAAGTCACCTACGGTCGGAAACGACTGAAAGGGAAAATCAGATCAGATAGTAACTGTACAATCTATTGAATTAAAAGAATGATGATACTATACCATGTGATATGCCACTGTTGGCTTCACAATAAAAGAATTCGAGCATTTGGATGTGGCAGATATATTTTTGAGATTAAATTGATATTTTTTACTTGAAATATGATAATCCATGTCATATTTTCCTTTATGCGCAATTGAAATAGTACAGTTGTAAATGATGCAAGTTATTTGCATACGTATTTTCCTTCTTTAAAGGAAGGATTTTCTTTTCAAAGTATCGTACTTTCGCTTTGGCATTTTTATAGATATCCGATATTGCTGTATATTAGAAGAAATAAATTAATAATTTAAAATTAAGAACTAGAATTTAATGTATTTTATCAAACATCTGTAATTCAAGATGTGATTTGTAAATAATTGTCATAAACTTACACACACACACACACACACACACACACACACCGGTTTCAGCCTTTTTTGAGGCTTCATCAGTGAGTAGCTAGACTACCAAAGTGTAATTCATTTCGGCAATGAAAACATTAATGTTTTCATTGCCGAAATGAAGCTTATTAGCTCTTTATACTTAAGTAACTTAATGGTTGCACCTGTTTGGAAAACTCGTTCGCAGAGTACATAAGTTCTTTTCGCTATACACTTTGGTATTAGGTCTAGCTACTCACTGATGAAGCCTCAAAAAAGGCTGAAACCGGTCTGGGTAGTGACCTCCCTCCATAATGTAATAACAGCATACATTTCCTAGGAAATGTGTTTTTACATTATGGAAAATACCTAAGAATAGCGATCTGAACTTCCTCCACCTTTGCAACGAGTTGCCCGGTATTGTACTACGTACTAGGATCACTTGCATTGGCTAACGCTAGTGTCGCCGATACTTTATAGTTTACTATATTCCGCAAGAAACTCTCTGATTCCGATCTTTGAGTTTCTTATGCGGTTTTAAAACTATGCGGGATTTAATATCCCCTTAATTTAAGTAATGTTTTCATTGCCGAAATGAAGCTTATTAGCTCTTTATACTTAAGTTTTTTTTTTAGTTTTTTTTTCGTTTACCTACTACCTACTTTCACTTAATCAAGTAGAAAACTGTATGATGTTGATTCACTGCCAGACTCAGATAATATGTGACATTTTGTATTCATATATAAAGTGGGCGATGCTTAATACTTTATCAAAAAAAGTAACTCATATCATTTTTTTTCTCTCCCATCCATAAAGTCCCATAAATTTTAAAGATAACATTATTATAATATTCAGGGCTCGACAAATTATCAGCAGTAATTGAGTTCATGGTTACGGATGATTTTGAAAATATCTTGATTCAGAGGACAACAAACAACTGCTGCAATCTCATCAGCATAAACCCTAGCTCGTATTGTTGTCTGAAACAGTGTGAGTAGCTCGTATTGTTGTCTGAAACAGTGTGAGTACGAGTACTGTGACCGATGTTTCTGAGTCACGGAGTGATAACCAAGAGTTTCTAGGCGGGAAAAAAAAAAAAAAACTACTAACCAAAGATCGACTAACTCGAGAAACTTCTGAAATAAAGACTTTCGTATGATCTGCAACCAGAATCGAACATTGCCACAATGCTACACAACGTCTTTGATAACCACCTAAAATATCGCCTGTTTTTTTTTTCTTCTTTTTTATTTCTATTCGAAAGAATTGAAATTTCATAGGGATTCCTTATGTTTTTAGTTTCTATTTCCTGCCCTCTTACTCTTTAAAACCTACCTGCAGGTTGAATGTTTGTCTATCAGCATATTCGTCCTTGGGATAACATGTGGTCCAAGCTTCAGTTCCTCCATTTCTTGAATACACGACCAATGCAAATCGTCTCTCACTATACCTAGAAAGTCTCACCGCTTGCCCTCTAATCTTTTGTCAAGGAAGATAGAAGAATCTGTAATAGCTCAGATAACAGTACGATGGATCACCTCAGAGGACGTACACCCCCAATATGCTCAAAATTTCCACTCCTGAATTTGCCCTAATTCTAACTCCCAGTCCTGAGCAAATGAAAAGATTGTTTGTGTGTGAAGTATATTCATGACTAGTCAACTTGTATATATATAGGGTTGTTGGCTTCACATCATATTGCCTAGGGATTTGATAAAGTTGACAGCCTTTGTGTTTTTCGTCTTCAAGTATTCTTGAAGACGAAAAACTTAAACTTACTACAACCATCCCTCATCCGGAGTATTTCAATAATCGGAGATACTCCATTTTGCTACTCATGTAGGGAAAATCTGAATTTTTGTTCTCAATATCTCAATTCCTGTCTATTGTTAATACGTCAATGAAATATGCAATTTCCTAACGTTCCGTCAGTCATTTCATGATTTTTCACAAGTGAACGAATTGTACTAATAAAAATGTCAAATACTGTTAGAAAAATCATGCACGTATTCATTATAAATGAAAATATATATGCATGATGCGAGTAAAAAGTAGTTACAGTTCTCAAATTAAAATTTTATTACTTGCAATTTGTCCTCCTTTGTGCGTGGTATGAACTGATCAAGAAGTTGTATGTTTTTAATTTTTGTATGTAAAATTAATTTGATATGCAGTCGTGTTTTTAATAATTCCGAATTCTGAAACTGAATGTATAGTTCTAGACAGCGGTTGTCATCATAGGGAAAAGAACTTTGTATTTTTCCAATGATGAGTATTCTGCAATGGAAAAAAAAAAAAAAAATACAGGAAAGATTTTATAACTGATTTGAAGTGTAAGGATACAATAGGAAAACTTTTGAAAATGTCATTTTCCTTAACATAATAGCCACAGGAAAATATTTTCTAAAGATTTTCCTTAGGCTACTCTAATGGATTTTTCAAAGGGAGTATCACAGTTACTTCAGATGCCTTCCAGAATTCAAAATTAAGAATATTAGTAAATGAACCCATTTTGAAATAAGATTGGTTAAGGGCTAAACATTTTTCATTGCATACAGTTCGAGCCCGAATACAGAGAATCGCAATCAATCTATTGTAGTCAAATTTACTAAATGAAGTTCCCCCATTCACGCAAAGCTCTTAAAATTTAGATGGAATGTTTATTACAAAATTTGCGATTAAAGGGAACATAATTTTATTGCTTTACTCATCTTCACATTTTCTCTTTAGTAGTAGCTATCAGTTAACACAATACATGAATTCCAAAAAAAAAAAAAAGTTTCTCTGCAACCCCCGTATGAGACCACTTAACTCACCTTCCACTGAAAAGCCCTTATAAAAGTTTTATGCATCATACATGGAATTCGAACTCGGGTCTTTCCAACAAAAAAGCGATGTTTTATCTGCACCCTTAGACTGACTATTATGAGAAACAAAAACTGCATGCTAATTAACTTGCGAAGATATTGGTTCTTTTTACTCGCTGTTGAATTTTGAACTAAGTTTCCTCTTTTTTTTTATCTTCAAGTAAATGAGGATTTAATGTCTTATTTAACTACGAGTTTCACCAGAATAGGACATGCATGAGGGACTGAAGAGGAAAAAGGTTTCTTTTGCAGTTTTTCCTTCCAACAAATGATAACCAAAAGCTTTATATTTTTAACACGTTCATTGCCAATCACGCGATATTGCGTGATGCGAGTTCTCACCAAACGGCCGATTACGCGTTATCGCGTGGACGTCGCTATCAAGTTTCTAATAGTGGCCACAGCCAGGAATAGTATAGTTGCCACAGCGAAACGGCGCGTAATATTTATATTGGACAGTAGGGAAGGGATCGACTTTCGTGGAATGGGGTTGGTCGCCAGCCATTGTCTATTGTTTATGTTAGCCAGTGCGCACAGTGGCGGCGTTCGGACAAGGCGACGACGCGACGATTTTGTTTAGTTATTCATTGATTTAGCGTGCTTGAAGTTTGGTTTTTATTTATTTTGAGTATTGTTTTTTTTTTTTTTTTTTTAGTAAGTTCCCTATAAATGTTGATTTTTGATAATTATTTTTTTGTATTTGTACGTTATTTTTAAAAATTCTATGTGATTATAAAAGACTGATAATTAAAGTTATAATTATTATATTTAAATGTTTTTTATTTGTAAAATATATAACTTATTTGACCGAATTACATATCACGCGATATCGCGTAATAGATATTTAGAGTACATAAATCCTATGTACATAATAATAAAAGCATATAAATAATATATTTAACTTATTTTGAGCACAATAAAAACTAAATAAAAAAATAAAAAAAAATTTGGCCACCACACGAAATTCCAATTTTCAGCTTGGCAATGAACGTGTTAAAACTGCACATAGTCAATCGTTTGTTATCTCGTTGTTTGATTTTTTTCCTCATAAAATAGTAATTGAAGAAACATCAGATAACATATCAAGATATAACTATAAATGCCATTGAATGACTGAGACTGTTACCTCATCCATATCACTCGCTCTTATACACGACATTATTATTATTATTATTATTTTATTCACATAATTGATGCACAGTCAAAATAAGCTATCATATAAACAACAATTTGACTGGTGATACAGAACAATTCAGATTCTACCCAAAAATCTAAGAATAGTCCGTCAGCTAACATCATAAAATATGGACTGTTCCAAGTAATGCTGTTTTTTGTAGGTCATATAGGGTCATTCGTTGATGTTTAATTGCTGTAAATAGTTGGATAGCTTCTTTGAAATTGCGCCAAGTGCACCGATAACTATTGAGATGACTTCGGTGGGTTTAAGCCACAATCGGCCAACTTCGATTGCCAGATCTTGATATTTAGTAATTTTTTCCAGTTCTTTGTTGTTAATGTTGTTATCACTGGCTACTGCGATATCAATAATCCAAACTTGTCGATGTTCGATAATTGTTATGTCAGGTTTATTGTGTTCCAAATGCCGACGATCAGTTTGTATTCTTAAGTCCCAGAGAATTTTTGCTGTTTCGTTTTCCAATACAGTCTCTATTTTATGCTGTCACCAGTTATCAGAAGTAGGAAAGGCATATTTTTGGCATACACACCAATGAATTATTTTGGCCACTTGATGATGGCGGTATTTATAGTCAGTTTGAGCTATTTTTCTGCAGGCACTAATTAGATGTTCTACAGTCTCATCTTTCTGATCGCATAATCTGCATTTGCTGTTATTATTGATGTTCAAAATTTTTGCTTTGATTGCATTAGTTTGTAATACCTGTTCTTGAGCTGCTAGAATAAATTCTTCTGTTTCTTTTTTAATGTATCCGTATTGTAGCCATTGTCACGTCTTGTTCACGTCAATTTTGTCCTCAGTATCTCGAAGAAATTAGCCATGCAGGAGTTTATTTTTCCAGCGCACATATCGGTTATTTTGTTGTTCCTTTTTGTAATCGGATTTGTTTCCTGTTGCTTTTAGAAGGCCGTTTTGTGTAATTGCTTGAAACATTGGCTCAGAGATATTGCCGATGTAACCTTCTTAAACTAATTTCTTCTTCTTCCACAGTCTGTCTTACTTGCAGAAGACCCCGTCCACCTATTCTCGTCGGTAGGCAACCGTCAACATCACTTCGTGGATGTAATGCATGATGCATAGTCATTAGTTTTCTAGTTTTGCGGTCCAGTTTGTCCATTTTTTATATTTTTAAAACTTCACATATATTTTTAAAACTGCACATAGTCAATCGTTTGTTATCTCGTTGGATTTTTTTCTCATAAAATAGTAATTGAAGAAACATAAGATAACATATCAAGATATAACTATAAATGCCATCGAATGATTGAGACTGTTACCTCATCCATATCACTCGCTCTTGTACACGACATTATTTATTATTATTATTATTCCACTTGGAAACCTAACTCTATCTGAGAGCGGGGGAATCGCATCAGATGCTAGATCTGGAATGAATCCGCAGTATTCATGACTAAAGAGCTACTTTGAATTGGTTGAATTAAACAAATGGTTTCGAAAATTTGTAAAGTATCGGTTTTATTATTTAGGATATGAATTTTACAATGACATATTTTTCAGTTGCCTTTCTAGCTGGATATAGAAATTTTAAATGAGTCGATTTGGTCCTCAGATACAGTTTGTGTATCCATGATTTAAACAATAAACTTTTTTATTTTAATTTTTGCAGCTCATTATTTTTATTATTATTATTAGTTGTAGTAATTGTAGTAGTAGTAGTATTTAAAACGCTTTTGTGTTCGTTATATTTATTGTGCTGTGTACAGACAATATGCATTAAATGCACTTTGTATTAGATACTCACTGTGTACCCATTTGTATTGGTTTTCTTTTTCTGTATTAAACTTTTCTGTCATCACCATCCTGTTCCTCTTTAGGATGAGTAATTGTGACTCACCTGTACAGAGTTAATAGTTCCTGACTCTCAATGCAAGACTAATCCTGGCGCGCTGACGCGGTTGCACAAGGGACTTTGTTCTTGAGAGGTCCCGAAATTAGGAAACTGAACAAAAAACTAAACATCCTCCCTCCCCATTAAGAACAGTTTGCGCCAGGGCCTCCGTATACCCTTAATTCTACATTTACTCATTACTATTTATGGCCTAAACAACTAGTCCTTTGTTCTTCTGATCAAAAATCCAAGTTTCTCTGCCACCTCCGTATGAGACCACTTAACTCACCTTTCACTGAAAAGCCTTTATAAAAGTTTTATGCATCATACATGGAATTCGAACTCGGGTCTTTCCAACAAAAAGGCATCGTCTATGCCGGCTGAACTACCGAGGTTCATGTTATTCATTCCATTGATATATTGGTCTAGTAGTTTTGGATGCAGTCGTTTTGAAAATTTGTAACAGAAGGCTATTAGTTGTAATGTTTTATCGTGCAAAAATTTCGGTACTGTAGATTGCCAAGATAATGCTTGTAGATATTAGTTTATACAATCTCGAATTGGAGGTTTTATCGTTGTTTGAGAAAATGATTTTGCTCTAAAAATCCCGACGGACAAATCACGATGAACGCTTGTTACCCAGTATTATACTGTTTGGTTTTTGGTCATCAGTTTAAGAAACTAGCACTGATACCTGTTGATAAGAATCAGTCAGTTAGCTGTAATCCGTTATGAACAGTGCTGAACATCATTCAAAACGATTTTGATCACGAAGTTTCCAGAATTAGTTATAATTTGAGAGAATGAAATGTGTGACTCAAGATGAACTTTTTGGTAATAATTTTCTGCAAATCTATGCAAACTTCAACATGACATGAGAAAGAAAGATATTCCAGCCGTTTATGACTTTTATTCCAACTAGAAGTAGGAGCGCCTTCTCCCGCAACCCACACTCAGGCATATATGTACAGCCACATATACAGCAAACTGTCGAGAAAGAGAGTAGTAGTAGTAGAGTACTTTCAAAGGCGACTGAGTTCACTAGCGAAATTATAAATGCGCCCTCTCTTTAGAAACAATGGTCTCTGAGGGCCGATGGCGTCACTTACCCTCTTGGAATCATCCTCTCTGCTATCTAGTCCAACCGAATAAATTACGTTACTGCGGTCGAAAGAGTAGTACTTAAATACAGTATGTTTACTAAATTACTGTTATTTCTCTTCTTCGAAAATAATCAAATCTGTTATTTGCCCCCCACCCTGCAAACTTTTGTTTAATAGTTAGCGTGAATAGAGTAAAAGTATCCTAAACAATAATTTGCCTAATATAGATACCCGAGGCAGTTTATAAAAAAGTTGTAGTTGGCATTGTTGAAGAAATTAAAAGGAAGGATTGAAAGAAAGGGATTGTAGAAGGAAGTGAGTTGTTGAAGATAATAGTGGCATAATAACTGTGATGTGACAACTTTTTAATGAAAAATAACAATAAAAGGAAAAACTATGAAAACAAGCAGGAAAACATTAAGTACGTTCTCGAGTATATACAAGCTGCACATTTTCTCCTTACCCTGTTCCTGCGTTCATACCTTCAATCATTCCCTTTTGTATTCTGCCAGTCCTTCGATTTATTTTCGCTCTGTAGAGTGCCAATTACCTTGATTACCAATTACCAACTACGAGTGCATGTAATTTATATGCTAAATTACATGCCTTTAGACAAGGGGAAATTCACGTTTAGTTTGATTATCACATTAAATTTTATTAAATATAAGGTAGTGAGGAACATCACATTTGAGCCTTACCAACAGGAATACGCTTCTATTAGTTCGTTATCTTCGCTAGTTGTATGTTTAGCTTAGTCGGTTTTTCAGTTCAAATAAATTTATTCCAAATCTCCAACATTATCTTTAAGTCAAATGAATAATTTATGGGACAAGTTTTTAATGAAAAATAACAATAAAAGAAAAAACTATGAAAACAAGCAGGAAAACATTAAGTATGTTTCTCGAAAGTGAGTATATATAAGCTGCACATTTTAGCTATTCAGGCACAATTTTTAGTAAAGAGGACAAAATAAATTGTGAAGTAAATAATAGAATAAAGGGATGCAGGGAGACTGGCTGAATAAATTTATATAACATAAGAGAGGAATAAATCAAAAGACAGTGCTCAAACCACTTTTAACTTAAAGAAATGAGAGTTGTGTTAGAAATAAAATAGTTATCCAACGATAGGAGACCATAGATACGAGAGTTCTGAGGGAAGTAGATGCATTTTAAAACAAGATATCAGATAAGATTGGTGTTTGTTGCTTGGAATTACAGGCTTAAATAACTATTCTTACGAGGACAGTGTATATTCTGTTGATTTGTGTGTTTATTAATATTAATTGTGTATTTTCTTTTGGCCAGTTTGCCTGTTTTGTAAGATGAAAAACCTGAATTTCTGGGAGGAAAGCCCTAACAACTGAAAATCCCTTATAAAGGTTCTTCGCGTTCTAGACGGAATTCTAACCCACTTATAAAAAAAAAGAACTTGACATTATTAATATTCAAGAATGGGTTAACTCTTCTTACACAGATGAAATATTAACAAAACAAGTGTTTTAAATAGAAAGGGCACGGGAGAAAAAAACAACAAAACAGGATATGATTCAGATATGAATGTTTTAGATCAAAATATAAAGCTGATCAGCAGGTACTTACATATATTCGACCAATGTGGAAGAAAGTTGTTGCTCGAAAACAGTGGTATTAATTATATTAAATAATCATCAATCGATTAAAATATTTGATCATGAATCACTTTTAGTTGCTTCTTATTGTCAAAATTACGCTATTTTTGTACAGGTAATGAAAGAAATAAACTTTGTATCCATATACAGTTTGTTTCAATTATTCAAAAATGACATAAGAGTATACAGCTGCGTCTCCTTTAACATAATTTTGTATAAAAGTAAATAAATAAATAAACACATATATGAAAAGACAGTCATGATTATATGTAACTATAGCAATTGTACTCTCTCTTATTAGATTTATTGAGAATTTAGTAAAAACGTTTGTAATAAAAAAAGGGGTAACTTTCTAGAAGTACATCAGTAGCATGACTTTTACTTTCTCTGACGTTAAAAAAAAAGTAAGGTTAGTAAGCTGAATGGGATGCTCGAAAAGGAGCTATCCATAAGAAATCTGTTTTAAAAAAAGTAAAAACAAGTAAAAGTAAGGTCGGTAGCCAAGACTCAATTCACTAAATCATCCTGCATAAAACACCCATAGAAAATCAATCATGTAGCCTATATACTCTAGACTTAGCTTTTATTTTTTCAGATCAATTTTTTGCTATAATGCATTTTTTGGGGAGTGGGAGAGGGTAAATAATCTGGAGGAACAGTAATTTCTGTTATTTTAACAGTTGGGCGGGGGGGGGGGGAGTAGGCGCCAAGGGTGCGTACAAAAGCAGTTAAGTGGCTAACTCTTCGAAGCTGAACCTGAACCTTTAGTGTTTAAACTAAGTTCATGCCCTACAACATATAAATCCTGGTTAAGCAGAAATTTTCTGTGTGTGTGATAGCAGTATTTGAACTTACTCCTTCTCCTTTAAAAATATTATGATGCAGCAAAAAATAAAAATATTCTCCGGTTGGGTAGCCAAAGCGTTCCTTGTTGGGGGGGGGGGCAGAAGAAAGTAACAAAATTTGAAAATTATATGATAAAATTCTTGAACATATGTTACTGTGATAAATTTGTTTACATTACTTTTGTGCATGCTCCAT